>NC_045141.1:10191933-10410697 GCF_008831285.2 Nymphaea colorata
TTTATAACCACAAATTCCCAACCACTATATGCAATGTGAGGTTCCAAAGCCTCCAGCAAACCCCTCTCTTCAGAAGCACTATCTGTCAATGTCTCCCACCTTGAAGTCCAATTACACACCAATTAGCTCATGCCTCTCCTTAAGATGTACGTTCTTTGCATCGATCACTTTCACCCTTTCTCCCGCAAACCTTCAATCAACAATTCTCCCTTCAGTTTGTTCAACTCTTTCAGTTCATTAATATTGCAACCTCTTGTCTTCCCTTTGTCATCGCATACCATAAACCTATGCAAGGTCCGTAAATTAGTAAGCTTCCCTAGTCCTTCGGCTACAAATTCCAATTTCTCTGTATCTTTCAGGCCAAGATGCCTCAAGTTGCACAGTTTGACCATTTCCTTGTGCAACTCTTGGATTTGACTGTAACATAAATCCAACGTTAGCAAGTTATAGAGTCTGCCGATTGAACTGGGCAACCATCTCACATTAGACCAGCTTAGATTGAGATATTTTAGAAGTGAAAAAGTCTTCAATGGACTTTGGCAGCTCATCCATTAAACATGGCAATGACAACAACATCAACCATTTGAAATTGGTTAAGTCTTTAATATGGATCAACGGCAATTCTGCATGGTCCAATAATGTGCGCAACTTATTTGCTGCTTCCGAGGCATTATGCTTGTGCACTTCTGCATCGTTGACACCAAATAATGACAGATGGTGGGTGTGCTCAGAGGCATGGCTATATTCCTTGCCACCAATATATAAGGCAAGGTAATGCAAAATGCCATGCAACTTCAGACAAGTGCCCTCAAAAAATTCTACTATGGGTTCTTCAATCAAGCATCAGTTCATCAGATCTTTAATATATTGGTTTGCTGTCACTCCACATCTATGCTGTCCTTTTCCTCAATCAATTCATGCGCCACCCACTGCCTTATCAATGTCTCCCTTTCAATTTCACAATCCTTTGGATAAATGCAGCAATAAACAAAACAACTCTTCAAATAATGCGGCAAGTCATCATAGTTCAGCATGAGACCTGGAAGAATTTTGCCCCCAATTTCAGCTGCAGGCATCTTCCATTCCCATATCTTACTACCCTCAACGAATTTCCAATCTCAGTATGCATTTTCTTGGTATGCATCATCGACCCTACCGTCTTAATTACAAGCGGCAACCCACCACACTTCCTTACTATTCTCTTTCCAACATCTCTGATCTTGTGCATCATCAAATCTTCTTCTGTTTGGCCTTCTCTTAATGCCTCCTTTAGAAACAACTCCCAGCTTTGGTCAAAACTAAATTCTCGTAACTCATGCATATAAGAAGCATGCATCCCATACGATACATTTTTGTTTCTACTGGTCATCAAAATATTGCTCCCCATTACACCCATCATCAATGTTCCCTCTACCTTTTTCTCCCACCATTTCAGTTCCCACACATCATCTAGGACCAACAAAAATTTTCCCTTTGAGAGCTCGTTCCGTAATTGTGTGCACAACTCACTCAAGGAACAATCAAGGTTTTCTCCAGATCCCTTGCATACTTCCCTTAGTATCTGCCGCACCAAATCCTTACGGTTTGGCCTTTCTGAAACACAAACCCACCATCTACGTTTCCCAAAATATTCTTCAAGTTCTTTAAAGACCATTTTTGCAAGAGTTGTTTTGCCAATTCCACCTTTTCCTACAATAGAAATAATAGAAACACCACGCTTTTGTGTCTTACTTCTCTCTGTGGAGTCATTCAACAAAAGCTTTTCTACTATCACCTTTTTATCATCCTCCTGCCTGTGGGTGGTTGTACACCCATGTGATGGGTTATCTCTCGGGAGTTGTCATGTTCACCATGAACAAGACCCTCACCACCAATATCTCTTCAAAACACATCTACCATCATCTTATTATTTCTTTTATTTCATCAAGCTTTTGGTTGATATTTTAATATCATCTGCAAGTTTGTTGGAAGCAGATACATGTTCCTTAAAGCAAGAACACAGAGTGGTCCAGGGCTTCCTTACCTTGTTCCATGAAGTTATAAAATGCTTTTCCCTTTTGCAAAGTGCGATTGTGGTTTGGTATCCTTCGATGATGTCCTGGGAATCATAGAAAACATCCTTCAGCTCTCCCTCCAGATCTCTATTGCGTTCATTGCTGAAAAAGGGCTTCTGATCTACGACTTTTAGGGCCTTCTCAAAGCATCTCAGCTTTTCTTTGAGAACCTCGAGATCATCTTTGGCATTCAAGATGTGGTCCACCTTTTCTTTTAACATGCTGGTTACATCCCCAACAGAATAGAAATAAGTGTTTGTACAAGGGTGTCGATTACTGTTGTCATCTGCTTCTCTGTTTTTATCTTGGTAGAAGAAAGAGCTAGCAGAGGAAGAGAACTGGAAATCTGAAAATGGATGGAGAGGAAGACCAAGGAAGGCCAAACAAATTTAGGTCCACCACTTCTTAAATCTTGAAAGGAGAAGGAAAATGAAGGAAGTGCTCTACAGGCTGGAAAGGTCCATGATTGGTGCTAAATAAATCTGGAAAAATTCCCGATCCACAAACTTCTACATCACCTAGAGTTCCTGTTTCTCACGTTTGTCGGACTTCTCTTTGGATGCATGATTTTTTTTTTTCAACATCCAAAATTTTATTTAGCCCATCCAAGTTTTGTGACCTGACCATTGAGTAGAAGTACAATTTGTTCGTGCCGTGAGGGAATGCCATCAACCTTGCAGAAGTGGTGGTGCTGTCGCTTGTCACCCGCTCTGCGTGGGGAGACTTTGACTGCCAACTTTTGCTTTGGCGAAGAAAAGCAAGTGGGTGATGCTCAACCAACCATACGGTGCGTGCTCCACTTGTCAATGGCTTCAATTTTGGCGTCTTTATGTTTTGATGGGCAAGAAAATTTTTCAAATCTTTAAATTTTATTTACATGGCTACAAGAAATATTTCCTGCCCATCAAACCAGCCCTGATGGAAACCAGGTCATAGAATCCTGCTTTCCACTTAGGCCTCGAAGCAGCGCTTACGACCAAAGGAAAATAGTGTGAGAGTTTTGACCTTTTATCTAATTGGCAAGTTATGGAATTGCTTAATCACAAACAGGAAGTCAGAATTTTTGAATTGGCTGGTGTCGGAGTTCCTCAATTTTGGAGGTTCAAAACCTACCATGCTCCAACCTGTCTTGTAAAATAACAAACCATTTTCTGTCAATTAACTAAGCCAAAAAAAAAAGCCTAGCTCGAAGTGGGCATCAATGAGGTAGGCAGTCCTTGAGTGGGGGACACTTAGAATATTTAAGTGGTAAAGGTAGTACAATGGGGCCTTTTAGTTTCATAGCCAAAATGATTTGGATTCAATGATGTTGATGGGTGCACTCAAAAACTTCCACTCAATCTATAAATGACAATCTGTTCATCATGGAGGGAAACCAACCCATTTGAAAGTGGAGAATCCAATCTACCTGTCCATTAAAGAAAGGAGAAAAGAAAATGAAGAAAAGGACACCATGCACATGGTTGCCTTTCTGCCTCTTTTTTTTTAATGGAAACTAGAGAGCACCCACGGTGATCATGAGTTCATGGCTCTTTGGGAGCCAACTCTTCACGGGATGAATCCACAGGCTCAATCTAAGAGGTGACAAGAGCATCATTTTAATTAGGATAGAACAAGGGCACTAAAGCAAAAAAGAGGCAGTTCTGACATGAATTTAATCCATAATATCCACCAGTAAAATAGACAGAGCGACGAGAACATCATTTTCTTTACGAGAGACAAAGGGTATTCGTACAAACTAAAGCAAAAAAACGGACAGCTATGAAATGAATTTCATCTAAAGCATCCAGCAGTCAAAAAGACATGGTAAGAGAATAACTTTATTTTTGATAGACCCAAAAGAATGGCTGCAAGGTGCTTGAACTGGCTTTAAGCACTAAAAGATTGCATTGCTCATTCATTGAGAAAGACGCCCGTTTAACCCTTCCTTCTCAGCATCATTTTCATTAGAATAGACCAAGGATATTCGTATACGCTAAAGCAAAAAAGGCAGTTATATGAATTTAATCCATAATATCCACCAGCAAAAGAGACAAAGTGACAAGAACAACATTTTCTTTACGATAGACAAAGGGTATTCATACAAACTAAAGCAAAAAAAAGACAGTTACGAAATGAATTTAATCAAAAGCATCGAGCAGTAAAAAAGACAGTGATAAGAGAATAATTTTATTTATGCTAGAGCCAAAAGAATGGCTGCAAGGTGCTTTAACTGTCTTTAAGCACTAAAAGATTGCATTCCTCATTCATTGAGGAAGAAGCCCCTTTAGCCCTTCTTTCTCTCTCTCTATGTGTGTGTGTGTGTGTTCATTCCATATGGTAACTTCAACTGATTGATGACATATCCTCCTTTTATTGCTGGAACATTGCCTAATTTCCATGTTTTGTCTGCGTGTGCAATCTATGGAGCTAGTTTGCTCAGCTTAACAACAAATGCATGGCGTGAAGCAGCAATTGCAGTACTTTCTATCTACATATTCAAACTTCCAACTGACAATTCCTAGTTCCTTTTTTTCTGCTTTACTATGTATGTGTCAATGTGCATGCACACATGCATCTGTGTATGTGTGTGTGTGTGTGTGTGTGAGAGAGAGAGAGAGAGAAAAAAAGGAGACAGTTGAGTGACAAAAAAGGAGTCCACCCATAAGGAATGGGATTCCTTCACCAAAGAAATATTGCCTCAGGGATGACAAGGACCCTAAACCTTGATTTTGCACATGGCTGCCATGTTACTCTTTGCCAAGCACTTTTCATGTTGACATGACACCCCTCAACTTTTTCCACTCTCTATGTATCTTAAACTTCTTCTATGTTCAACATTAATGGCACAACAAGGTTTAAATCCCAAGACAATAATAGATGGTAAAATTTCACTTTCTATATCTAGCTGAAAACAACAACTCCTTCACCTCATTCCCCCACATTAATTTTGAAGTTCTTGATTTTAGGAATATACCATTCAACTCCAGACATTGTGAGCCAACAATGCCAGCTAGCCAAACAAGTTCTGCAACATGAGCCACAGGCATCATATCTCAAATAAATGGAAAATTCAAGGCCAAAATGTCAATAGACATGCATGAATGAGTATGCATATCCAAGATGTCTGTTTCAACGCCACCAAACCTTGCAGTGTAACTTACATCACCAATACTCCACCCATTAAACATGTGTAGATAGTTGGTTATCAAGCATTTTTTTTAAGAATAAAGCTCTCTCTTCTTGAGAGTCTAAGAGAAAACATTTCTATAGGAGTAACAAACCTTATCACACATTACTGTTAGTTGGTTGAATCAGTTCATGTGATTGAACCACATTCCCACTGTGTTCTCCACCTGTATTCTAAAATTGAACACATGCTGTGCCAATATATATAAACTATAAATTTTGATACAAAGATAGAAGTTGCTACAATCTGTTTTGCATGATTATCTTTATAAAATTTGATACAATCTAGAATATGAAAAATCTTTACACCACAAACAGCAGATGCCGAAATCATGCTCCTTCCTTCACTAAAATGACATCACCAACATGAATCTATGCAGGCCATCACCATCTCCATCTTGTTTTGCATGGTTCACAATCTAATCCTGTGCTAGGTTCATCCATGTTGACAGCCTTCACGAGAGAAAACAGATTGCATGTCAGGAGCAGAAGGTCCATTAACTCTGGCCGTGGGTGGAGTGCATAACAGCTGTCAATTGCCAAGAATTTAATTTTGGAGAGGCAGGCGATCTGTTCCTTGCATCCCTGGGACATGTTGTTGCTATTGCATCATTTTGTTGGAGAGCAATATTATTGAAATCCACCAGAGACTTGAGATTGGGGATGTCAGAAAGGCATTGGTGTCTTAGTTTCGGGAGGCATTTCCCATAGCCTCCCAAGGTTATGTCCCCAGTGAAACCTTCCAGTTGCAATTCCTCCAGTCGGGAGAGACACCACACCCACTGGAAATGGATTGGATTCATATCAGCATGAAAATGGATTCAACATGCATATTCTTGAATTATGACAGGTAAAAACAAATCCATTTGCAGTAACAGCTTTATGGGGGTTAGCCCCTTACCCTTATTTAAACAAAATCGCCTATACATGGGATGGTTAGCATTACACAAATGCTAATTTTCACAATCAGAAAAACAAAGGGTTGACTAGACCCTCCAAATGAGCACAAAGAGAAAACCAACTATGCGAGTAAGGAAGATGACCAGAGTTGAGATCTATAATCGGGTGCGAGTAAGGAAGACTGAGGAGCCTTGATGTCCTCAAACATGGAAAAACCAAACCCCTATCAGAGCCAGATGGGTACTTTATTTGGCTATTGAGGGCCGATTATGTACTCAAGGATGCCACAAAAGATTTGGTATATCTGTGGCTTCGGCCTATACTATAAACTAATGCAAAAATGACAGTTATGAAATGAATTTAATACCAAAGTGTCCACCAGTCAAAATCCGAAATTTCGTTAGATGTTGGGATTGAGCATACGGCACATCATCTGGTGAAAGCCTGGTGTGTTTGTGTGTCTGTGTGCAAGTGTACATGTATGGACTTCTCCAACTGTCAAGATGCTTCGGACTCTCAAACACAGCCTCATGCACATACACACAGTCAAATGGGTGCTAGCATCTGCTAATAGTTAATCGAGTCAAATGATAGCATGTTCACGCAAAAATATTGTGCTTGTGCCATGTTTACTATAAGTGCTTACGTTCTACTGCTTCTACACCTCTCTCTCTAGTAATGGATATAGATATGATTTTGATCCAATCAAACTACACGACACATATTCAAACATGTGAATTCAAAAAAAGTGCAAACTAGATCCAACTCTTATGTCTGTGAGTTAGATCCATACATCTTCAAACAGAATTACAGAATGCTGAGATGTAGTATGTAAGTTTGAAACCATTCTGCCCCACAGCAAAGTCAAAAAGCTTGTGCTATAAGAGTCGTTTATATTTTTATGATTAACTTAATATATGTTTCTCATCAAATTACTCTTAAGATCATATCTATGAGGTTAGATTGCCCAAAAAATATTTTAACAATTAATTTTAATAGGTCTAGTTTATGCCTCTTACCCATTTGGTCTGCTTTTCACCAACTTTCCTTATATATATAGAGAGTGACCCCAGCAGTGCAGTCAGATCTGATTGTAGAATGGATCAATGACGCAGGTTCACACGGGTCAGATTTTAGAATGGATCCAATAACCAATTAGTTAGGAAGCTCTATTTAAATGAACAGGTAGTTCTTTTGGAGCGGGTGAAGATTATAATTAATTGAAAACCCTAAACTTATGTTGCTTTCATTTAAACAATTTTCCTTCTTTTACATTCAATTTGTGCTCTTGTTCTTCACTAGATTTGTAGTTTTCCTCAGGGAATAGAGCTTATACTTTAATTACTGCTTTGGGGGGGGAGGAGAGAGAGAGAGAGATCTTTTGTTTTGTCAACAAATTGTTCTGTTTGTTTACCGCTCCAAAGTTCAGCTGCTGAAGATTTGATCTTTAGTGTTTATTTTTAGGTCTGAAATGTCTAAGATGGCAGCTTAATGGTTCAGTTTTATTCTTTTCCTTTTTTTCTTTTCAATGAAAAATTGCTTTCTTTTCAATGGAAAACATGATTAACACTACAAAAAACAATAGTTTTACTCATGGGAGGAATGCATCAGTAAAAATTGCAAAGTCATCAATATAAGTTGTAGCCACAATTTGAGGAGCACCAGAATCCGAAGGTTAAACTTCCCATTGCTTGTAGGGTCTCTACACTTCAGTAAGTGAAAAACATACAGAAGGCCCCATGACAAGATACAACAAACTATTATAACAATTGATATATACTTACACTTTGCCTTTTGTACTCTTCATCTTGTAAAGCACTTGACAATTTACTCCAAATACGTCATATTTGAAGTAGAAAATCAATGTGTCTATGTTCCAATAACCTTTCTCAGGCTTTGAGAGCCTCTAAATTGCTGTAAATGCATTTCTTGGGTGAAGGATGTCTACCAAGGACTTGAGCTTGGGGGAACAAGAACGTCACAAGCACCTCAGTTTCTCATCGTTGCCATGGCCTCCCAAACTAAAAAAAGAACAACGTATCCTGCTGTGTCTCTACTGAGCGGGAAAATATTAACCAATATCAAACTAGAGGTGGAGCCACAAATGTTTTGTTGCAAGAGCCAAACTATAGTTTCAAAAATTTAACAAGTGCCAAAATTAAATTTCTTTCAAAATTTTCACTTAGATTAAACTAAAATTTTCCAAATATACATATAAATTTTTACATTTTTTGAATCAAGGAGTTTTTTTTTTTGGCACCAGGGGGGGGGGGGGGGGGGGCAGCAAGGGCCTTAGCTCCCACCCCCCCCCCGCTCTCAGATTTTAAAAACTTTAAAAATTTATAGGTAAATCTAAAAAAGTTAGTTCAACATATATAAAAAAAAATTAAAAATTTTTATTTTGACCCCGCTAGTTTGGCCACTGTTACAAAACATTCTTAGCTCCACCCCTGATCACACATGTCTCACAATTAGAATGGGGACAATGTTTTCCATTCAAGTGATTCCCCAAGACAATTTTCTGGAACCAAGTTACCAGTTAAAGGTTCATATGATCAAACTATACTTAAAATACAAATCTATATGGGTAACATTATTCAATGGTACAGACTTTTAATCAACACCACCCTTTTAAGTACCCACTATGTACACCCTCGCCCTTCCACTTTTCTTTTCTCATGCTCTCTCTTCGTGACTTTATCCACTGTGTTTTTTTCCTTTCTCATTTGTCTTCTCCTGATTTCTTTGTTTTCATTGAATATACCAGTAGGTGTGAGTCAGGAATTTTTCATGAGGGGTCAAATTATAGTTTCAAAAATTTAATGTCAGCAAAAATATAATTTTTCAAATTTGTATATAAGATAAATGAATTTTTGTTAAAATTTACATGCAAATTTTTTTATGCATTTTTTTAAGGCCTAGATACCAGCGCTTTGATTGGAGATCAGAAAATCAGGAAGGACGAGTTCAGCTTGGACTCGTTGAAAAATCAGCGATACTCTGACTTGAGTTTCGACCATGTGAATGCGGGAGCAGAATCCAGAGCAAATTCAATGATACTCCTTGTGTCGAGTTCCAGACATGGTAGAGAGTTCTGGATTTTTTCACGTTTTTTTTTTTGGGGCTGCCCTCCTTTATTGCCTTCTCCAATCATCTTGAGACTCTTCATTTCCTTGCCGTCTTCGATTCTCATGTGGAATTTTTTGGAATAATTGTTTGCATTTCTTTAGGTAGGGTTTGATGGGTTGGAAATCTGGAATTGGAAATATTTTTCTAGAAAAATATTTCTTGGAAAAAAGGGAATGAGAAAAATATTTACGATTCTCATTTTGATGTGTGTGTGATGACTGAGAAATATAACTCCAGAAATATATTTCTGAGTTTAATGAAAAGCAAATATATTTTCAGATTCAAATCTTGTATCATATGTCATTCCGTGTTTATTCATAGCAACCTTTGCATTAGGGTCTATGCCATATAAAAATGAGATGCTGGATTCCTGCTGTCCCAAAATTTACTGACAAAGTTTTGCAAGCGACTTTGATATCATAACAGCGTGTTCTTATCACCAATTTGTGTTTCAGCTTGTTCTAAATACTTCGAATGTCAAACCAGTATCCTGCATCAAAAATTTCCCCTGTTCTATATACAAATCAGTTGATTTACAAAAAAATGGACCTCCAAAGCTTCTGCGATAATCATAGAAATCCAAGTTGAGCCATGAATTTCTTAGCTGAACTTCAGCTGTGTCGCCATGACAATGTGCCCTAATCAGGCAAAAGTGGGTGCACATCCCCAAAGCAGAGCAAATCGTGGAAGTCTTGAGGATGCAACAAGCACCAAGATCTATTCCTTTCTCCTGCATCAACAAGCCCCATAACTTGAAGCCTCTGCTTCCTTCTTGATTTCCTTGAGCTCCTCCACCAGAATCATTCCATCTGGCACCTTCTCCTTCAGAGAACTCTTCATCTTCGACCAATTCTGTTCTTCTACTCCCACCAACTCTCTCTCTAACTCATTGCTAACCTTTTGTCTTGAGTACAGGCACACAAGAAAAGGGGCGTCTTGGATATTCTCAGCAATCTGCAGATAACACAATATCAGATCCCGAACTACTCGAGAAGAATAATCAAGTGATTGCATTGGGATTTTATTAGATCAAAACGAAAATATATAAAAAAAAACTCGACCTAGTGTGGCATAAAAAATCAAACCCAAGGCTATAAAAATTCCCTAATTCAGTGATCACCAGTAACAGAGAGAAAGAGAGAGAGAGAGGGAGAGGGAGAGGGAGGGCATGCTGAGGGAGAACGTCAAAATAGATATGCACACCTGAAATGGTTGATTGATGTGGGAGAAAATGTCGGGAGCATGCTGAGGGAGGAAGAATGAGCCCTCCTGTTCATCCAACGTTACAGCTGCCTGTAGGATGAAAGACGGTGATGAAAGCCGTCCACACCCCTGCTCCCCTTTTTCCTCTGTGCAGGGGTGTGGACGGCTTTCATCACCCAAGAGAAAAGGCAGATGGAGGCGATGGGGCAGAGAGAAAAGAGAAATGCAGGTTCTCGCCGTGGAACCGATGGGGGCAAAGAAAAAACGAAGAAGCAATGGCATTGCCATAGGGGAGAGCGAAGAAAGCCGCGGTGGACAGCTGAAGACGTCACAGTGCAGGAGAGTGGAGAAGCGACTGAAGGTTTTCAGAAGAGGAACGTCATAGCATCAGGCAGCGGCGGAGGATGAATAGGAGAAGAGGAAGACAAAGAGGAGCTCGACACGAAGAGAAACGGGCAAAAAAAAACCTGGAAAAAATATTTCCACCTCTTCCACTGGAAATATCTTTCAGAAAATATATTTCCGGAAATTGGGTTGAACATACCTATGAGTTTATTGTGCACACGCCACTTCCCCTGGTGTGGCTGAGAAGTTTGCATGTGAAGTAGCATAAATCAAGTTTTGCATGAAAATAGATGGTAAGAGAAAGGGACCCGCCCCTACCACCATTAACAAGGGTAATCGATCGAAGGGCTGAGTTTTCTCAAGCTTGACAAGTTGTCCTTTTTCTACATGCAAGTGTGAGAATTGGAATATTGGATTTTAAATCGAATTGGGGATTGGGTAATTGAAGCTTTGTTTTTGAAACTAGGATCTTGGAATTGAAAATTGAGAATTTGGGCTAGACTTTAGATTTTCAAAGATAGTTTGGATTTTAGGATTTGAAATTTGACTTTAAAATTCGTGGAAGCCTGAGATTTTGAAACCAAAATTGAATTTTGAAAAATTGGATACCTGAGATTTTTGAGAATCAGATCTTTGAGATTGAAATTTTGGGTTTGAATGGTTGGAACTCGACCAATTCAGAATTTTTGAAAACATCTTTAGGCGATTTTGATATTTGAATCTAGTTTTGGTATTTTGAGAGATTTGATATTTTTTTGGTTGGTTTTGATCTTGAAATGAGATTAGAAAATTGGAAATTGAGAGTCCAAGTCCAGTTTTAGGATAATTTTTTTATTGGAAAAATTGGAATTTTGATTTTTTTTTTTTGGAATTTTAGTGAGGGCTATGAAAATTTGCATGAGTAGATTTTTGGATTTAAAAATCGGTTTGATTTTGAGAAAAATCCAATGCAATCGTTTTGAAATTGATTTTGAAAGTTTGGGTTTTATAACCATTTTGAAAATTTTGTGCTTCTTTGGCAAAATAAGCAAGTGCTCAAGTTTTTGTCATAATATGACTTAACCATACTCCGACTTGATTTGCTTAGATTTTAGTGAATATGAGTGGATGCATTCATGGAGTGAGTGCATGTATGCATGAAACTGCATGTGTACTCTTGCTTCACTCTATTTCTCTCCATGCATAATCAAATTTGATCTCACATACACATTGGGCCATCTTGGAGGTGAAAAATATAAGACTGTTCCCCAAACCCATCCTCGATGTGGAGGAGGACATAAGCATAGATTTTACAATTTTAGTTTTGGAAGTGGGATTTTAAAATTCATTTGGTAGGCTGACTTTTTACTAGATCAGAAGCCAAAGGAATTCATTTGTTTGAAAATTTGGATGATTTGAGCTTTGATCATTGTGAATTCCTTTAGGATGAAGCATTTTGAAAAATTGATTTTCAGTTTTGATACATATCGATTTTTTGGAAATGTGTATTTCCAAATTGATTTTTTAAAAAATTGAATTTCTTTTGTGGTTTTGGACTTGATCAAAGTCTATGTTTTGGATCTAGGGATTTCTTTTCGAAACCCAACAAGATTAGATATTTTTGTTAATTGCTGATTTTCAAAATCATGATGATTCAGAAAATTTCAGAAATGAATGGGTTGAGACTGGCTCATTTCAATTGATATATTTCGTTTACAATATTGGCGACATTCGTAAATTGAGTGAATCTGATTCTCGGTGGAATCGATTTGATGAGACAATGAAGTCTGCTTTGTTGCTCATCTTTTTTTATTTGCATACATCATTAAAATATTCAATCGTATTGACAAATGAACAACATTTTCTTCCAAGCCATAGTGGTCTTCTCTTTCCAATTTTGTGTAGCTAGGAGGTCTCTTTAGAATTATATTTTTGTTTATAGAATAAACTGAGTTTGAATATGCTATTTCCCAGTTTTCTTTCGAAAATAGAAAATTTAGTTTGGATTAGTTGTGAGAATCGTGGGAATGCATGCACATATGCTTTTAATATGTACACTTTTCTCGTGGTGACCCAACTGCCAGCTTTTAAATCAAATCAAGAAACTCATCCCATATGCGTTGGCGATTTTCATCCATCATTCAAGTGAGGTGCTGTATAAATTGCCCACCATTTTCCAGCAATGTTGTTTGTGTAATTATGAAATGTAATAACATAATGTCTCAATGACTAGAATGAAAGACAAGTGCACCAAGGATGGTATTTTTATGACAGCAAATGAGGCTGCCATTTTGAGCGAATCCAATCAGCCTTGATAGATAATATCTTGACTCTATGTAGACCATTGCAAGGGGCATGAGTCAAAGTAAAATTACTGCAAATCATGGAATAAAAGCAGCCAAGTGATGTGTGATCAGTTGTGACATGTGACCACCTGACTCGCAGGAGCCATGGTGAGGCTAGAATGGGCTGAGCTGGGTTTGACTTGAAGGTACGGAGTAGGTGGATGCCAAGCAAATGATGCCTTGGGCAGGGAATGTTAAGTAGGGGACGCTTTGGGCAAGAGGGAACCCTTTACAAGAAAATGACAAGCTCACCAGTCTGCTCTCACCTAGGCAGAGGCAGAGCCAGGGGGGCTAATAGTGGGCCTGGTGCCCCCTCAAAAAAAAAGAATAAAAAATAATTTACTTGTACATTTTAGAAAATTTCACTTGTCCTATATAAAAATTTTAAAAAATAATATTTCTGTTCCCTTGTGTCTACAGTCTGTATTCCTTTGCTTTTGTTGAGTCTTTTTCTTATGCTTGTTCACTTGTAAGGGAGTACCCTCCCACTGGTCTAAGTATCATGTTTAGTGGGAATCCCTGTCTGCGGCTTCGGCCATCCTATGTAAGCAAGTTGAGATCATTCTCTTTTCTTACCTCTCTCGTGATGTACTAAGCTTTTCTCTATAAATACATTGCGAGTTTCTTTATTCACACGTGTTTTTATGCACTTTGCTTCCAAATGCTCTTTGCACCCTTTTGATGGTTTGATGGCTGACGACAAATAGCTTTGCCGTGCTGCACGAACTGAAGTTGTCAACACGTGACAACTGGTATCAGAGCCACGTTCGACTCAATCTGGGGAAACGGTTGGAGAGTCGGTGTAAAAAAACATGCCAACGAGCATTGATCAAGGATGACGTCCTGGCGACTCAATACAATGTGCGATGCACCTAGGGCAAGGGAATATCCAGTCCAACGAGATGGGTGCATGCCACGGTCAGGAAGACCTAGCCGAAGTTGTTAACAAGCTCGTTGTCGACGTAGCCACTCTAGAAGAAGTGTTGGGCAATGCAGCCGAGTCCTTCAAGGAAATGAAAGACAAAATGAAGACCATGAGGGAATAGATGGTCGACCTTATGGCCAAGAATAGGTCACTTACTGACATAGTGACCACACTGCAAGCTGAAGTGAAGTAACTTCAAGCAAGGAACTGCACGCTACATGACAAGTTTCTGTAGGTGGAGGTGAAGATCGACTATCAAGGGTCGATGTCTAAAGACCAACAAAGTACAATGGAAATCGGGATAGTCGAGTGATCGACAACTTTTTGTTCCAAGTGGAATACTACTTGGACCTTCAGGGTGTTGTGGGAGATGATCTTCAAGTCAAGACTGCAGCCATGCTACTTGGGGAGATGTTGTTGTCTGGTGGAGACAGAAACGACTTGAAATTCAAAAGAGGATCTACAGAATAGACACTTTCGATGACTTTCAGTAAGAGTTGACGAATTACTTCATGCCCCCGAATGCAAGACGATAGGCTTATCGAATGGTCGGTGAATTGAAACACATAAGATCCTTGCGAGACTATGTGAGGACCTATCAGAGGCTCATGTTGATTGGTTTATTTTGGGACTTCAACCTTGGGCACAATCCGAAGTCGAAAGAGGCAATCCAGAGACCTTAGAGGATGCTTACGTGACAGCAGAGTGTCTTGCAGACACCCAACGCAAAGCTATATGTTACCTTCAAGCCATCAAAGAAGCCTGATCATGGAGGAAAGAAGGAGGACCGACAAGAACCTAAAGGTGAATCATCGACCCAACACCAAGGTGAGAAGAAACCTTTCTTTCATAAGAACAACAATCACCAAAATAAAGTGGTAGGTTGTTGGCTTTGCGGACAGAGGCATCTAACCAGTCAATGTCCAAAGTGCCAAACAAAAGAAAATGAAGCGAATACTTCAAGACAATCTGCTAATGCGGTATAAGGTGAAGAATGAGAAGGACCAAAGAAGAGTGCACTTCAACTTTTGAACACTTTGAAAACGGAAAAAAAAGTGCAAGTGACATCGACACCTTTCAATGGACTCATGTACCTAAAGATTCTGATAAATGGAAACCCTACGATGGCTATGGTAGACACGGGTGCCACGCACAACTTCGTCTCAGATGAGGAGGCAAGGAGATTGGGTTTCACCCTTGAGAAGGGAGAGTTACGCATGAAAGCGGTGAACTTAGCGCCAAAACCCATCCATGGAGTGGCCCGAGATGTGATCGTGAAGATTGAGAGTTGGTTAGGAACAGCCAACTCCTCAGTGGTCCCAATGGATGATTTCTGCATGATCCTAGGCATGGAGCTCCTTACCACAGCAAAGATGGTCCCGATACCGCACTTGTGCAGTATCAGTATTATGGATGAGGAGTCTCCTTGCATGGTCCTAGTGATATCAATAAAGAAGGATAAGGGCAAGGCCGTGATGTTATCTTCTCTTCAACTGAAGCACGACACTTGCTTGGTGGCAATGAGGAAAGTACCCAAAAACTCCCTTCGTTTGGTCCTAGAGATGCTTGCACCTGTCATAGAGAAATTCACATGGACAATGCCCGCGGAGCTCCCTAGATGGCTGCCACCTCGACGTGAGGTGGATCACGTCATAGAACTGACCTCATTCCTAATGCCAAACCCTCGACAATGGCACCCTATCGAATAGCCCCTGGTGAATTGAAGAAACTTCGACGACAATTGGATGAGATGCCAGTTGGAGGTATAATCAGACCCTTCAAAGCTCCTTTTGGTACACTAGTGTTATTCCAGGCAAAACATGATAACTCCAAAAGATTATGTGTGGATTATAAGGCATTGAACGATAAAGAACAAGTATTCTTTACCTTTGATTGCTAGATCTTTTTTATCAACTTGGCGGAGCTCGGTCATTTTCCAAGTTGGATCTTTGATCAGGATATTGGCAAGTTCGGATTGTTGATGGTGACAAGCCGAAGACAACTTGTGTCGCTCGCTATGGTGCATTTGAATTCTTGGTAATGCCGTTTAGTTTGACGAATGCCCCTGCAACCTTTTTTACTCTAATGAACAAGATATTCTACCCATATTTGGATAAGTGTGTGGTGGTCTATCTTGATGATATCATAGTGTACAACGGCTAGATGGAAGACCATGTGGGACACCTACGAACAGTGTTCAAGGTGCTAAAGGAAAATGAACTGTATGTCAAGCGCAATAAGTGCCTATTTGGCCACTAAGAAACTAGTTTTCTCGTTCTCATTGTTGGAAAAGGTAAGCTACATATGCACAAAAAAAAAGTGAGAGCCATTTAAGAATGGAAAACGTCGGCTAATGTACTGGAGTTACGTTCTTTTCTTGGCTTGGTGAACTACTATCGGTGATTCATTGAGAGGTATTCTTTGATAGTTGCACCTCTCACTGACTTGCTAAACAAGAACCGAACTTGGGCTTGCGAGAAACTTGAAGAAGATGTCTTTGATCAATTGAAAAGGGCCCTGACGCAAGAGCTTGTGCTCAGGTTACCCGACCATACTAGGAAATTTGAAGTTCACACTGATGCTTCAAATTTTGCGATTGGCGGAGTGTTGATGTTGGAAGGTCATCTAGATGACTATGAAAGCAAGAAGCTCAAAGATGCAATACATCGGTACTCCGTGCATGAAAGAGAAATGACGGCCATTATCCACTGCCTTTGCACGTAAAGAAATTACTTGTTGGGAGCTCAGTTTGTGATGAAGACTAATAACATAACCACAAGCTACTTCCAGACTCAAAGAGAAGTTGACCCCAAAGCTGGCCCAATGGCAGGAATTCTTGGTGGAGTTTGACTTTGCCTTGAAGTACATGGTAGGAATGACGAACATCGTAGCCGATGCGCTAAGTTAAAAGGCAGAGTTGGTAGCAACTCGGACGACATCAAACGAAACATTGCTTGAAAGTGCTCTTCTCAGGCGGATTCGAGAAGGCAAGAAGCAGGACCCTGTGGCCAAGCACTTGGTCGTGGCTACTGAGGTGGGAAAGATGCAACAATTCTGGTTGCAAGGTGAACTTCTAATTTCAAAGGGCGGAGGTGTGTTCGTGCCTAGATGGGGAAACCTTTGGCAAGAGTTGCTGAAGGAATGTCATGACTCGTTATGGGCAGGCCGTCCTGGCCAGGAGCGGACATTGGTGCTCCTTGAACGTGGCTACTACTAGCCACAAATGAGAGATGATGTCGAGGCATACGTAATGACTTGCTTGATTTGCCAACAGGATAAGGGAAAAAATTAGAATACTGCCGGCCTCTTGGAGTCTCTACCTATTCCAAAACGTCCATGGGAATGCCTTTCTATGAACTTCATCATCAGCTTACCCAAAGTTGACGGCTTCAGCTCCATCCTTATGGTTGTAGATGGATTCTCACAATATGTGACCTTCATCCCAGCCTCTAAGGAATGTCCCATGGAGAAGACAACAGAGTTATTTGTGAAGCACATAGTGAAACATCGGGGGGTGCCGAAAAGCATCGTAAGTGATCGTGACCCACTTCATAGGAAAGTTTTGGCTGATGTATTTCGTTTGTTGGGTTCATATTTATTATTCTCAACAAGTTTCCGTCTGCAAGCTGATGGCCAAACTGAATGGATCAATTACTTATTGGAAACATACTTTCAACACTATGTCAACGCAAATCAAAATAATTGGGTGAAGTTATTTGATGTAGCCCAATTTTGTTACAATTTCAAGATAGCCACTAGACAACAACCATTGATGTGTCATACCCATGCCACTCAAGAGAAGGGACAGCCTACTTTCGCCTACCAGTTTATCTGCGACTAGCAGGAGCAGACGGAGTTGGCTAAGGCGTTCTTACATAAGGCCACCAAAAAGATGAAGAAATTAGCAGATCGGACTCGAAGGCGAATGGAATTCTGAGTTAGTGATCAAGTCCTAGTGAAGCTTTATCTAGACCGGACAGGCATTTTCTGTGGCTGACACAAGTCGTTAATCTGCAACTATGAAGGACCCTTTAGAGTGCTAAAGAGAATTAAGAAGCTAGCCTACAAGCTAGACTTGCCGCAGGACTTCAAGGTGCATTTAGTGTTCCATATTTGTAACTTGAAGCCCTTCTACTTTGATGAGAAAGACCCAGATAGAAGCATCCCAGAACGAGACCCCATCATGCAACGAGCCCCACCAATCAAGCGAGCGGCGGACCGACAGATGGAAGAAATTCTTCGGCACAAAACAAACTATCTAGGTGAGCGGAAGAAGTACCAAGTGAAGTGGATAGGCAAGCAGAACCCAACGTGGGAGTATGCCTTCTGCATGAAGTAGTGCTACCCATTGGAAATCAAAACCTACCATGAAGCAGCTGGCGCCGAGGACGACGCATGATTTGAAGGAGGCAACATGTTCCCCTGTGTCTAGAGTCTGTACTTCCTTTGCTTATGTTAAGTTTTTTGCTTATGCTTGTTCATTTGTAAGGGAGTACCCTCCCACCAGTCTAAGTGTCATGTTTGGGGATTCTATGTTTTGGGTGGTTGGCATGGGAATCCTTGTATGTGGCTTCAGCCATCCTATGTAAGCAAGTTGAGATCATTCTCCTTTCTTACCTCTCTCGTGATGTACTAAGCATTTCTCAAGAAATACATTGTGAGTTTCTTTATTCACACGTGTGTTCTTTATGCACTTTGCTTCTAAATGCTCTTTGAGCCCTTTCAATGGTTTGACGGCTGACTGCAAATAGGTTCTTGTCATGCCACATGGATTGAAGTTGTCAGCCCGTGACAATTTAGGCCCCTTTCAAACTTTAAAAATCTTAATTTGGCCCTCTTCATGAAAAATTTCTTACTCCGCCCCAGCACCTATGGTCCTCATGGCCATACATGTTGGCAGCTTCAACCACTACTAGCAAGCATATGAGATTGAAGTAATGGTCAATGCCTCGTTTGAGCATCCTTCATGTGTCTTTGCGCCTCACTCTTGCCAAGGCAATCACTACTTGTCGACTATCATGAAGATGTTATTTGGCAACCTGATGACATTGGCAGGCCTTCTACCATGGCTTACAGCACCATACTTGGGACCTAGATGGTTAGAGGCCCACTCATTCGGCCTCCAGAAGAAGGCCCATTTTAAGGGAAGTGGGTTGATGTCATCCCTGCTTGACCTGCATCTATCTCTCTACCCTTGAACTTTCAGCTACTGCCACACTTAACAAGAGCCATCATAGGCTTTCATAGAGAAAATCTGATGGTCCCGACTTCATATGGGCCCACGCCCTTCTCAACCCTTGGCTGCATCCACTTATTGTAGCATGTTCATATGCCTCAAGAAGAAGTTAACAAAGCAATTTTAGCAGGCAAGAGTGAACTGGTTGTGCCAGCTCAGTGCCAACTTTAGCAACAAGGCTTCGAGAGAAGTTGTGTGTGTCGTGTGCATGGTATTCAGTAAAGGAGAGAAGGACATTTTGGTAATTTATTAAAAAGAAATGTTTATTTTTTTATTTCTAATTTTGGCTTCACAAAAAATTTTCTTTTTTAGTTTTAACTAAGGTATTTTAGTCATTGACTATACTAGTGGATGAAAATTCATGCACCAGTATGGTGCATATAACCAGGTTGGCAAGGCTTGCAATAGGTAGCATTAAAGTCTGGGTTGAAATGATTTTTTTGTTCCCTTGATTTAATGACTACATCATTTGCCTATAACTATGACTGCTAAATATATGGATAGAAGGGAAGGTCCAAACAAAGCCTAGCTGGATGAATAGAGTGGTTTAGGTATTGGAGTGGTGCCACCAATGGGTTCTTCAGCCTTCTCTTTTAAGCCATGTTTGGATGGAGGTAAACTTGAAATTTTTAATGGATGGAAAGGACACGAAAGGAAAAAAGTTTAAAGAAAATTGATAGGGAAAGGAAAGAAAAGAAGAAGAAAAGGAAAAAGATTATTTTAAAAGCTTATTTGGATATAAAAGAAAGGAAGAAAAGGCCATTTGAATTGATTTACAATAATGCCCATAATACTCGAACTTATTATCCATGTCTATTTCTAAAAACAAATATTGTACTTAACTTAATTTTTTTATTTAATAAAAAAATAAACAAATTGAATACTTGATGGTACTTAGCTAGAAAATTCATGGGTTCTTTCTGATACTTCATTTTTTAACATTCTTTCAAATTTGGAAAAAAATTAATTTTTACAGATTGATATCTTTAAATAATGAAAAAAATATATTCATGTTTTCATTTTCTTATCATTGTGCAGGACCTAATTTTACTATAATGCTTAAATTTAGATTATATTTAACATGACAATAACGTTAAAGTTTTTTTTTTCAGTTTAGAAAAGTTTGCAGGTCGTATTTTTCATATTCTTTTTTTTGCAACTTCATTTTCATCTATTTCCTTTTATAAAACCATATAAAAACTAATGAAAAATATGGATTGTAAAACGTCACTTAGCGCTATTATCTTTTTCATTAAATACAAAATGATGTTTTATTGTATTGTGATACTTCTTATTTGTGAGCAATAGAGATCAGGTAATTATAAGGAACACTATTGGACAGGCAGAGATGGTGGTGAAAAAAAATAATAATTGAGGGCTTGCGCTACAATGGAGGCTGTGAAGGTTGAAAGGCTGTAGGATGATTTAGAGGCAGCGGTAGTTTACAAGACAGCAACGATGGTTGTGGGGGGCACGTGGTGGCAGAAAATGTTGGGCATGTGAGTCTTTTGAAATGAATTCTCTTCTTTCTATCCAAATCTCTCCATTTGAGAGATTCAAAACAAAGGCAGTTTTCATTCCTTTTTTGTCCCCTTTCTTTCTTTTCTCTCTTATCTACACACATTTCTTTCGCATAAGTCATTTAACATAATTTTTTCACCAAATCACTCTTAAGATCATATCTATAAGGTTAGGTTACAGGAAAAAAAGATTTAATGATTCATTTTAACGAATATAGTTTTGGCATTCTGGATGCGGTCCATCTTGTCTTTCAACAAATTGGTTATAGACTGGAACAGATTAGATATGGCTGCTTCTGCAAGTGCATTGAGTGCCAATAAATGGCTGCTGGGAGGTAGGCTCCCTTCCTTTTATTACAGAAAAATTAAGATATGTACAGGACAAAAGAAAGATTTACACAAAGCTGAGCATCAGCCAGAACAGGAGAAAAAAACCAAAAAACCCAGGCAAGCATAACCCAGCTGCCCCAAAACCGCCACCAGAAGGCCAAAATCCCACCAGCATTTTAGCTCCTGAGAAAAGACATAAGAGTAAACCAGGAAACAGTATTTGAAAAGCTTTTGAAACATTATCCACCATCATCCCTCCCATCGCTTTCCCCATACTGACACATCTGGTCCCCAGCCTCTAAAGTAGGCGGTTGGCTAAGAACCCTTAACCATTGGGTGGTCACCCTCAAGTGTTGCCATTTCTGATTAATCGGCCTCCGGCCTTCCAGCATCGCTCTAAGTCTACGTTTCCATCCTTCATTGTTTGATATGATCCGAAAACTGCCATTGACTCTCGCCATAGATTGCAGCCAACCATTAAGCACATGTAATTCAGCATCATCCTCCCTAAATTGAGCTTCAGTAAGTATGGCCTCACTAGATTCCAAACCTCTCAATCTCCACATGCCCATCACCATGGTTTTAATACCCTTCTTATATGTGACAATTTGAAGCACATTAGTGTCCATGTTTAAGCATGAGAGCCTGCCCTCGCAGAGGATTCCAGTCAGCAACCAAGTGGACATTGCCTTACATTCAATATCCTCCAGCTGCAAACTTTGAAAGGCCTACTTAGCTGAGCACCAAATAGCAGAGAAAATATGTTCATTCGTAACTGTGGTCATTCTCTCATGCGCCACTTCATTCCTAAACCACCATAGCTTCCATAATGCGATTGGAAAGAGCAACATCCAACATTTCTTAAGCCATTTAACCTTGAAAGACACCATACTCCAAAGCTGAAATTCCTTTTCTCTGCCATGGGAGCCTACTCCTGCCAAAGCTAGCAATAGCCTTTCTCCACACCTTTTGCACAACTGAACACTTGAACATGACATGCACATTGTTCTCCTCCTCCCTTTTGTATAAATGGCATCTGTTTGCCAAAAGAACTCCATGCCTTTTTAATCTATCTTGAGTGTTCAATCTCATGTGGCTGGTGATGTAGGTAATCCAACTTGCTCATGCTGGGATGTGTTTGTTCCATATACCCTTTCGCCAGCCTTCCTGACTACCCTTCTGCCTTGTGGCTTCCCAAATCGACCTAGAGCTTAGATCCTTGAGGTCTCTACCATTACTAACAAGTTTGTCAGCCTCATTAGATAGTTGAATGCACCTGACCATGACTAAAGCCTTGCTCGGCAGCGCTAGCCCCGCCTCACCCAACTCCCCAACCTAGTCCACTGAAAGCTTCAGCTGATCTGCTATGACACCATAGTCTTCTCCACTAATAGATTTCACTAGAATTCGTCATGCCACATCGATTGGCGATGAGGAAAGGTAAATAGATAAATGTAAAAACTGGCAGACTTCAGTTCTACGAAATTGGTGGAGAGTATGTAACCTGCCCACTCCTTAAATTGGTCTGTGGTGAGCCCAAGTGCTCCTACAGGCTGCCAAGGTTGGTTCAGACCAATTACATGGTCAGGTTAGGTTCTGTTGCTAGTCTTTATAGTTATTTTCTTTCAAGTTGGCTTTCTTGGTTTCATGCACAGAAGGCTGCAGTTGAGGGTTTAAAAGAAGAAATCCAACATGTTTGGCACAGTGGTAAAATGTATTGTTGCTGTGGCTTATATATATATATATATATATATATATATATATATATATATAACAGTAAAACTTGACTCATTTGCAATATGATTGCCAACATAAGGAAAAGAGGAGAGAAAAGCTTCAACTTTGGAGTCTTTGTTGATAAGTGTGTGAAGGGTGTGGAATAGTTGGGTCAGAAGCTGCTGATTTTGATGCAGAAGTTTATCTTGATCAAATTTAAACGTTTTTTCTTTTTGACGAAAATAAAGTTCATACAATGCACCACACTATGTCACTGGTGTATGGGGTGCGGGTGCGGTTGCGGATGCCGGTGCAATACATCTCAAAAAATTGCAGTGCGGCGAGGGTATTTATTATTAATATTAATTTATCATTATATATATTAATAATATCTAATTTGATAAAAAAAGTAAAAAAAACAATGAAATAAATAGGGTGCGGGTTGGGTGCGAATCTGGGTCGCACACGCACCCGCACCCACACCCGCGTCGATGCGGGTGCATCACCAGGGTTGCCATTATATGTTGTGGTCCATACTGCTGTCTACAAAGTTGACTTTTTTTCTTTTCATTTTTGCTTGGATGTTGATGGCTGGACAGAGCGCAGCTTATAAAAAAAACAATGCCAAAAGCCTCGTATGGACATCTTGGTGTGATTTCTTAGAATCTTACACTTTACAAAAGATTTAAAAATTCATTGTTTTCAATTACAAAAAAAAAATCAAATGAGAGAGATGTCATCGTTTTGAGTAAGATAAAACAGCTAGACAAGACTGTTGATGCATAAAAGGTAACCCAGTTCAGTTTAACAACACTTCAATTTACTGGAACCAAATCAAACAAGAGGCAACGAAATGCAAACACACATATTTAACGAAAATAATTAATTACAATTTGTCACCGATTTTCAGTAACATTATGCATGGACGGTTAATCTTTCCCCTAAGACAGACGCTTAACTCCTGTGGCAGATGGAGTGCTTGACATTCCAAATCATCAACTCTTGAAGGTTGGAGAGGCAGGCAATCTGTTGCTGTGCATCCACAGGACATGTTGTTTCATTTTGTTGTTGTTGGGGAGTTTATTGACGTCCACAAAAAGTGTTAGGTCTCTCAGTTTGGGGAGGCATTGCCAGTGGCCTCCCAAGCTAATGATGTCCTCAGAGAAAGAGCATGTCGTTTCATTTTGTTTTTGTTGGGGAGTAATATTGCTCACGTCCACCAGAGACTTCAGATTGGGGAGCCATAAAGACTTAGCTTTCTCAGTTTCAGGAGGCATTGCCAGTGGCCTCCCAAGCTGATGTCCTCAGTGAAACAAGACAGACTCAAGTATTCCAGTTGAGAGGGACCCCACAACCACTGAGGCACCCTTCCCCATTTGACCTTCTCATCAACATTTGTGTTGTCTCTCAATTGCAGAGTCTCGAGGGAGGGTAGAAATGTCGATATCCGTGATGGCAATGAATATGGCAGTAGTACTGCTGATTCTGAATCCAACCCCAACTCAATGAGGTTAGGTAGTTGCTCAAGCAATTTCCATCCCAATTTTGCACTTGGGCAATTCCACACTGACAGCCTTTGGAGCTGAGTCGCTTGACCCTCATGCCCTGCCAGCTCCGATAGAGCATAAATCCAGCCTTCTGTCTGCATCATTGGACATTTGTAAAAGAGCGTCTCTCTTAAGCATGGCATAGAAGTAAATGTTGACTCCCAGTTGGGCAAATACAGTACTACCAGTTCCTCAAGTGAAGGAAGGTGAGTAGGGTGCAGCTTCAAAATGTCCAGGCCCCACAGCTTCAACCTCATTAAAGTTGGCATGTGATCATCAGATACTTGCTCTAGCCTAGGACAAAGGCTCACATCGCACAACTCCAATGCAGGCATGTTAGCGAGAGTCGTCAGCCTTTCACATCTGCACACAGTCAACGACTTGAGGGCAGGCAAGTCACCAATTTTGTTGAGCCCATCACAATTCCAAATCTTCAAGGACTCCAGCAAAGGCATCCTCGGCAATTCACACAATGTTGGGCATTCGCTGACCTCTAATTCTTCCAATGATTTAATTCCTATCACTGTTGCACACAAGGTTGGGCAACGTTCCAGGCATAGCATCTGCAGCTCCATGTAGTTGGTGTCCAAATACCACGCAGGCCTATCTCCTTCATAATCGCAAGTTCCAAAGCCTCCAGCAAACCCCTCTGCTCAGAAGCACTACCCATTGTGTCATGCTCTCCCACTTGGAAGTCCAATTTCACCCTAATTAGCTCACGCTTCTCCTTAAGCTGTGCTTGCTTTGCATCAATTTCTTCACCCTTCCCCCACCCAAACCTTCTATTGACAATTCCCCCTTCAGTTTGTTCAAGTCCTTTTGTTCCTTAATATTGCATCCTCTTGTATCCCCCTTGTCATCGCATACCATAAACCTATGCAAGGTCCGTAAATTCCTAAGCTTCCCCAAGCCTTCTGCCATAAATTCTAATTTCTCTGTATCTTTCAGCTCAAGATACCTCAAGTTGCACAGTTCACACATTTCCTTGTGCAACTCTTCAATTGTACTATAACTTAAATCCAATATTTGCAAGTTACAGAGTCTGCTGATTGAACTGGGCAACTGACTCACAATAGAACAGCTTAGATTGAGATATTTTAGAAGTCAAAGGTCTTCAATGCAGTTTGGCAGCTCAGGCATCGCAAATCTCTCCAATGACAACACCCTCAACCACTTGAAATTCGTGGTTAAGTGTTTAATATAAACCAGAGAAAAGTCTAACAAGGAATCGAAATTGGAATTGGAATCAGAATTGCACAACAATGTGCACAACTTTCTTGCTGCTCCCAAGGCATTATGCTTGGGCGCTTCTGCATCATGGACACCAAGTAATGACAGATGGCGGGTGTGCTTTGTAGCTGAGGCATGGCTATATTCCTTGTCACCTATATATAAGGCAAGGTCATGCAAAATGTCATGCAATTTGAGATGCTTATATTCAGTTTCTTCAATCATGAACCGATTTATCAAATCATTAATCCATTGGTTAGCAGTCACTTCCACATCAATGCCTTTATCTTGGTCAATCAGTCCACGCGCCATCCATTCCATGACCAATGTATCCCTTTCTATCTCATAATCCTTTGGATAAATGCAACAATATACAAAACAACTCTTCAAATAATTTGGCAAGTCATCGTAGCTCAGGATGAGACCAGGAAAAATGCTACCAGATATTTCAGAGGATGATGATGAGGCAGGCATCTTCCATTTCCAGATCTCACTCTTCTCAACGCTTTCCCAGTCGTCCTTCGTCATCCTTTTTGTACACATTAAGGACCCCACCGTCTGGACAACAAGTGGCAACCCACCACACTTCTCCACTATTTTCACCCCAATATTTTTCAAATTGTGACTCTCCAATTCATGTTCTTCTTTGAGTGCCACATGCACAAACAAGCTCCAACTTTCATGGAAAGGCATTTGTGGCAATTTATGCATTTTAGCACCAATCCCTTCGGAGACTTCTACCTTTCCACTGGTCACCAAAATCTTTCTCTCCTTTGCACATACCAACAGGATGCCTGCTACCTCTTCCCACCACTCATCTAATTCCCATAGATCATCTAAGACCAATAAGAACATGCTCTTTGACATCTCACTCTGTAATCATGTGCACAAATTAGGGAAGGAAGTACTGCCCTTAAGTCTCCTTCTGATTCCTTGCATACTTCCTTTAGTATCTTTTGCAGCAAAGCCATACGATTTGGCTTCTCTGAAACACAAACCCACCACCTTCAGTTCCCAAACTGTTCTTTGACTTCATTAAAACCATTTTTGCAAGAGTTGTTTTCCCAATCCCGCCTTGAGCTACAAAGGATACAATAGAAAGACCATCTTTTCCGAGTGCACTACTCTCTTTAAAGCCATCAAACAAGAGTTCTTTTACTTTCTCTTTATCATCTGCCCTACCCATGGGTGGTTGTCCAGTGCCTATGAGATGGGTTGTCTCTCAAGGATTGTCATGTTCACCACCAATAGGATCCTCACTCTTAACTTTTGGTGTTATGTTGAGCCAATCCACCATTTCCTTATGTTGTTCTATTTCATTGAGCTTTCCTTTGATCTTTTTAATTTCATTCCCAAGTTGGTAAGAAGCAGATACATGTTCCTTAAAGCAAGAGTACAAATTGATCCAGGGCTTTCTGACCTTGTTCCATGAAGTTATAGAACCCTTTTCCTTTTTGAGCTCAGTTTTGGTTTCATATCCTTCGATGATATCTTCGGCATCATATAAAACATCCTTCAGCTCTGCCACCAGATCTCTGTTGTGCTCGTTGCTGAAAAATGGTTTTCGCTCTACGACTTTGATGGTCTTCTGCAAGCGTTCCAGATTCTCATGGAGCTTCTTGAGTTTGACTTTGGCATTCCGGATGAGGAACACCTTGTCTTTCAACAAACCCATTACAGACTGGAACAGATTAGAAATGGCTGCTTCTGCAAGTGCATCGAAAAATATTGCCATCTTCCCTTCGGTTTCTCAGTAGGTGGAAGAGGAAGAGGAGCAATTTTCAAGTGTGTGTGTGTGAGAGAGAGAGAGAGAGAGAGTAAATACAATAGGTTTCCCTCTTTCTTTAATTTGTAGTTGCCAACTTCAAAAGAAAGAATAATCCCTCTTTCTTTAATTTCTAGTTGCTGATTTTATAATAAAGAATAATCTTTCTTTCTTTAATTTCTAGTTGCCGATTTTATAAGAAAGAATAATCCCTCTTTCTTTAATTTCTAGTTGCTGATTTTATATGCAAGAATAATCCCATGAAGTGTGACCTACAGAAGGTCTCCTCCCTCAGGTTTCTTTCATTTCTGGTTGCCTATTTTACAAGAAAGAATAAACGCATCGGAGTGGATCGGAAGTTTAACCTGCCGAGTGCTTAATTTGGAGTGTGGTGAGCACATGTGCTTCACAGGCTGGTAAGGTCCATATGGCTGCTAAATAAGTCAGGGAAAGTACCCCAACCCCAGTTACTACTTCACCTAAATGTCCCCTTCCTCAAGTTAATTTATTTATCTGATTGTATTTATGTAAAAAAGTTTGGATGCATGATTTTTTTTTTTTTAAATCCAAAATTTTGTTAGATGTTGGGTTTGAGCATACAGCATATACTCTGGAAAAAGACGTGTGTGTGTGTGTGTGCCCATATGTACATGTATGGATTTCTCTAACTCATATACAGTCAAATGGGTGCTAGCATCTGCTGACAATTAATCGAGTCAAACGATAGCATGTTCACGTGAAAATATTGTGCTCCGTAAGTGCTTACGTTCTACTGCTTCCACATCTCCCTCTCTACTAATGGATATAGATATTATTTTGATACAATCAAAGTACATGACACAAATTAAAACATGTGAATGCAATAAAAATGCAAACCTGATCCAACTTTTATGCCTGTGAGTTAGATTCATACATCTCCAAATAGAATTAGAGAATGATATCTGCCCCACTGCAAAGTCAAAATCTTATTTTATAAGAGTCGTTTGTATTTTTATTATGAAAAAATTCAAATAAGAAAATGACTAACTTAATATATGTTTCTCATCAAATCACTCATAAGATCATATTTATGAGGTTAGATTGCCCAAAAAATATTTTAATAATTAATTTTAATATGTCTAGTTTTTGTCTCATACCCAAGTGGTCTGCTTGTCACTAACTTTTATTTATATATATATACATATATATATACACACACACACACACATACAAATAAAGAGAGAGTGACAGGAGAAGTGCACTCAGATCTCATTGTAGAATGGATCAATGGTGCAGGTTCACACGGATCGGATCATAGAATGGATCCAAGATACAACTAGTTAGGAAGTTAAATGAAAGGGCAGTTCATTTGGAGGGGGTGAAGATGATAATTAATTGAAAACCCTAAATTTATTTTGCTTTCATTTGTAAATGTTTTCTTCTTTTACATTCAATTTGTGCTCTTGTTCCTCGTTAGATTTGTAGTTTTCCTCAGGAAATAGAGCTTATACTTTAATTACTGCTTTGGGGGGAGAAGGGGAGGAGAGAGAGAGAGAGATCTTTTGTTTTGTCAACGAATTGTTCTGTTTGTTTACCATTCCAAAGTTCAGCTGCTGAAGATTTGATCTTTTATGTTTCTTTTTACTTCTGAAATGTGTAAGGTGGCGACTTTAAGGTTCAGTTTTATTCTTTTCCATGTTTTCTTTTCAATGGAAAACCTGATTAACACTACAAAAAAAAATTACCATGGGAGGAATGCATCAGTAAAAATTGCAACACCGTCAGTATAAGTTGTAGCCCCAATTTGATGAGCACCAGAATCCGAAGACTAAACTTTCCATTATTTTTAGGGTCTCTACACTTAAGTTAAAAAGATACAGAAGGTCGGATGACAAGATACAATAAACTATTATAACAAATGATATATAAGTTACACTTGAGATGGTCCCTCACCCTCTGCCATGGTCTTTCATTGAATCCTTCTTGTTTGCCACGTCAATACCTTATGTCATCTCTAGGTCCTTGTGATCCACCTTGCTAACTAATGTCCTCTTTGCTTCTTTGCTGTGGAATTGTGATACTATTTTTTTGTTGACTCTCATTTCTTTTATTGCTTGCTTGTTACCGCTTGGCCTTCTCTCCCCCACACCCTCCCCTCTCACCGCAGCAGCTTCTTCTCTTTTCTCCTTCACCTTCAGTCAGTAGTGGTTGGCAATTTACTGTCTTGAATCATCTACTATTGGTGGCAGTATTGGTAAGAGCACAATAATAGTGAAGGCAGGATTGGGAAGAACACATCAGCGAGTGTTGCATCAATTGGATCCACCGTGAAGGTAGATGTCCATGTGCACCTTGCTCTTTGCATTGGCCACGGGATGACTTCCACCCGGAGGGGGTTGAGGGTCCGCCCTGGCACCAAGCCCATTTTCTTTCATCAAACATGGGAACACTCATCCTAGAAACTTCATTTCATTTCATTACACACAATAGCAGAGGGAAGAGGGGGGGCAGGCAGCAGCATTGGCACCCCCTCCCCCCTCCCCCCTAAGATTTTCAAAACTTTAAAAATATATATGTAAATCTATGAAATTTTAGTTTAATATATACAAAAGATTGAAAATTTATATTTCTGCCCCTATTAAAATTTTGAAACTATAGTTTGTCTCCTGTGACAAGAAATTTCTGGTTCCACCCCTGCTCACACATGCCTCATAACTAGAATGGGGACAACGGTTCCCATTCCAGTGATTCCTTGAAACAATTTTCTGGAAACAAGTTTGCATTTAAAGGTTTTCATAGGATAAAACTATACATAAAAGACAAATTTATATAGGTAAAATTATTCAATGGTACAAAATTTTAATCCACACCACCCTTTTAAGTATCCACAGCGCGCACTCTTGCCCTTTCACTTTTGGCTTCTCATGCTCTCTATTTGTAACTTTATCGACCGTGTTTTTTCCTCTCTCATTTGTATTCTCTTGATTTATTTGTTGCCATCTAAGAAACAAGCAGGGGCAGTGTCAGGGATTTTTTCATGAGGGGCCGAATTATAGTTTTAAAATTTTAACAACTGCAAAATATAAGTTTTTTTTAAATTTTACATCAGATATATGAATTTTGTAAAAAAAAAATTTACATGTAAATTTTTATTTTTTTTCTTTTAAGGTCTAGATACCAGCGATTGGAGATCAGAAAATTGAGGAGGACAAATTCACGTTGGACTCATTGGAAAATCTGCGATCCTTTGCTTCGAGTTTGGAACAAGTGAACACAGGGGAAGAATCCATTGGAAATTCGAAGAGTTCCAGACATGGAAGAGAGTTGGATTTTTTTTGCTTCCCTCCTTTATTGCCTTCTCGAATCATCTTGAGACTCTTCATTTCTTTGCCGTCTTCATCATTGATTGGATTATCATGCAGAATTTCTTGGAATAATGTCTTGTATTTCTTTCATAAATTTCTAATTCTGTATTTCTTCACTCCTATCAATGGGTTTGATCATTACAATCAGATTTGGTGTTCTTCCTGGTTACAATTGATTTTTACTACAACCTCCTGAGTTTATATTGATTGATTATTACAATTGGAATAAAGTATAACTTTACAATATATTCCAGTTGAAATATAGACAACACTCATAAAGTGAATCCGATTGTTGGTGGAGTCGATTTGATGTTATAATGAAGTCTGATTCCTTGCTCATCCAAGGAGTAAGGAAGCCATTCAGGCTTCAACCGTTTTTTTTTTTCTTTGCATACATCATTAAAACATTCAATAACATAGACGAATGAACAACATTTTCTTCCAAGCCATAGTGGCCTTCTCTTTCCAATTTTGCACTGGTAGGAGGACTCTTTGAAAATTAGATTTTTGTTTATGGAATAAACTCAGCTTGAAGATGCTATTTCCTAATTTTCAAAAATAGAAAATTTAGTTTGGATTAGTTGTGAGAATTGTGATGCACATATGCTTTTTATATGTATATTTTTATCGTGGGATGTCTTGAGTGGGGGTTGCCTTGGGCAGGGGACTTGCCTTGAGCTGGGGAATCCTTGGGCAAGAGTTCAACTATCACTACAAAAAACCTAAGCATTACTGATGGCCAGAAAATGTCGGTGAAAATAGAATTCATGTTAGTAATGTTTTGATCGACATTTTGCTCCTTTGTTGATAAAGGGAATGCTGGTAAAAATCATCATCAATACACTGGACAAAGCATCAGTGTAGGGTATCATCGGCATGACCTAAGCATAGGTAAACATTGACTATTAATGACGTCCTCTCACATCGATAATAAGCTATTATTTTCAACATGTTAGTTACATTCGGTAAAAACTTTACCAGAGCGAGACAGTCCATCAGTAAAATATAACTTTTCATTCATTTAAAGAATTCGGTGAAGGACAGGAAACATTCAAACATCCAACAAAACATTCAAATGACAACTAACCAAAATAATATTTTATGAATAAGTATATGTGTACTTGAATTGGACATGGTCTAAAATCCAGCCACAATGCTCTGGAATCCGGCGATGACAAAAATTAGGGTAAAATTGATGGTTTTGTAGACATTTTGTGTAATTAATATATCAAATTGAAGGTACTAAGATCAATAAACATTAAATTTCAGGTTGGCGTACATCCTAAGCCAACTCAAGCAAAGGAAGCCTACACGGCCCGACGATTAAGCCATTCCAAGAGTGCACTACTATGTGTTTACGGCAGCTGTACAAACATCTCAAATTGTGTTGCTTCCATTGGCTGCTTGCCATCCATGCCAAAGCAGTCCTTTGCAACAAGCATCTCTTAGCAGCCCACACCTTAGCTTAACTATGACCTTAACCGGTACAGCTACAGACAGGCCACCCATGAAACGTCAGCCCTGGCTTGCTGTGGTAATCATGGAGAGCCATTCCATGATCCACCATGGCCGAAGTTTAAACAAGAACACTTGCAAAGTGATCTATGGACACAGCCATCATCTCTTGGCTATGAGGGAACTCTTTATAGGTGAATGACAAGCTCAGAAGTCTGCTCTCACCTATGCAGGGGCAGAGCCAAGGGCAGGGGACCATAGGGGCCCTAGACCGCACTCAAAAAAAAGAAATTAGAGGTAAATTTCAAAAAATTTCATTTGTCCTATATAAAAATTTTAAAAAATGGTATTTCAGATTCTATCAAAATTTAAAAACTCTAATTTGGCTCTCCTCATGAAAAATTTCTGGCTCTGCTCCTCCACCTATGGTCCTCATGGCCTTACTTGTTGGCAGCTTCAACCACCACCTGCAAGCATATGAGATTTTAGTAATGGTCAAAGCCCTGTCTCCTCATGTGTCCTCACGCCTCCCTCTAGTCAAGGCAATCACTACTTGCCGACTGGCATGAAGATGTCATTCGGCAACCTCATGGTATTGGCAGGCCTTGTACCATGGATTATGTGAGAAGACGTGCACCGTTAGGTCCCCCACTCGTTGGGCCTTGAGAAGAAGGCCCATTTTAAGGGGAGTGGATTGATGTCGTCCCGGCTTGACCTCTATCTATCTCTCTACCCTTGAACCGGCTGCTACCTCCACACTTGACAAAGCCATCATAGGCATTTTCAAGGAGGCTGTCTCATATACTTATTGTAGCATGTCTATCTGCCTCAAGAAGAAGTTAACCCAGAAACTCTAGCAGCCAAGAGTGAACCGGCCATGCCAGCCAAGTGCCCAACTCTAGCAAGACGGTTTGGTGAGTAAAGCAGGGAAGGACATTTTGGAAATTTATTAAAAAGAAATGTCCCCTATAGTCTTTTTAATTTTTTCTATTTTCAATTTTATCTTTAGAAAAAGTTTTCTTTTTCTGTGTGAATTAAGGGTATTTTAGTCATTAACCATAGTGATGCATGAAAATTGATGCACCAGTATGGCGCATATAACCAGATTTGCAGTGCTTGCAATAGGAAGCATCGACGGCTCGGTTGAAATGTTTTTGTTGTATCCTAGATTTAATGACTAGATCATTTGCCAATTACTATGACCGACATATATATAAAGATAGAAGGGAAGGTCCAAACAAAGCATAAGATAGCTGGACGAATAGAGTGGTTAAGGTCTCAGGGTGTGCCACCTTGTGGGTTCTTCGGCCTTCTCTATAAAGCCATGTTTGGATGGAGGGAAATTTAAGAAAATGTTTAGTGGATGGAAGGAACAAGAAAACAAAGGAATTGAATAAAAATTGGTACCGAAAAGAAAGAAAATGAGAAGAAAAGTAAAAAACATTGTTATAAAAGCTTGTTTGGATATAAAAAAAAGGAAAAGAGGTATATTTTATATTAATACTATGCATACCATTTCTTGTAACGTATTTTACTTCTTCTATGCAGGTTTGCTGACACCCCCTTATTTCCGCCATTGATACGTATAGAGGAAATTTGAAGTCTAGATTATTGGACTTGGTCTCATGTTTTGAATATCATGTATAAATACCATTGGAATATCTAAGATGGACTACATGTTTCAAAAACTTTGTTAGACTACTTCATACATATATACTTGTTATTAAAGATAATATCATTCATTTTAATGTTGATCAATAATATGTTCTGTATAATACATTAACTACATCTTTGTTCTGTTATTGATATCGGCCAAGGCTTTTTTGTGTTCCTATTTTTCAGGTTGTATATAATTTTTTACTGACAGGTATCTCACATCAGTAAAAATGCAATTTAGCGTCCATGAAATAGCTATTACTGACAGGAACTGATCGTGAATACTAAATATAAATTTTTCTGGCGGGTATTTCCGTTAGTAAAAAGTGCATTGACGGTAGCCAGTTGTTAGTATATCTTGTATACTTTAGTGATGGCTGTGAGTGTGTGTCAGTAAATCCTCAGCAATACATGATGTTCACAATTGTCAATATAAGTGCACAACTTACTGACAGATGTAAGGAAGTGTCGTTAAACCCCATGCCATACACTAACAGCAACAGCCATTAGTATAAGTCGACATTCAATGAAAGATTCAGTAGCACAATCTACACTAATGGATCCATCAATAAAAGTATTAATGGTGTCTTGACATTTTTGAGTGACGTTTTTTTAAATGTCAATAATATTTTTTTTTTGGTGATCTAAGCCTTAGGATGCCAATAAATTGGATTTGAACCATATGTATTGTTTCATAATGTCCAATTTCCGATCACAAACAGCAGTAGGCTCCCACCTTTTATTAAGAACCGAAAAAAATTGGAAACTATACACAAATTATAAATATCCGGTTTATTGGATATGGTCCACATATTTGAATTCGAATTCAAATGCAGAAACATTTCAATCTAACTTTTATATTCATAATCTGAATTTTATATGAATTTGACTTTTTAATTAGCATCTATATCCAAGTCTGACTTCTAAATAAACAACTAATCATTTCGAAAAACAGTAATTGATATTTTGAGAATGGGCTTCCAAAGGGTTTAGGTGATTTAGGTTTCAATCTATGGGTTTAGGTGAAAGATCAGACCCGTATGGTTCAATGGGGATCGTCCATTATAGGTAGCGCTTGAACTTTAGCCACGTGTAATTCAACTGTCGAGGTTCAGTTGTCAACCAGTGTTGTTAGAGACAGCCAAGAGTTGCCGAGATAGAAAGTAGTGACAGGCAGGGCCACGTCAAGATCGAGTTGGACCGGCTCAAGATTGACTGAAAATACTCAAGCTCGAGCTCAACTTGATGATACAACATCGAGCTCGAACTCAACTTATTTAGCTCACTTATGCTAAACATGCACTGTTTCTTTTAACTCGTTTAGTTAGTACTCGTTTAACATTCTCTCATTTTAATTCAACATTCATTAACGAATCAAGTTTAAACCATCGACTAAATTATTTTATATCAAATGTGAATCTCCTAGTATGTTTAAAAATACTATTTTTTTATAAATCATGTTTTAGTTCAAATTATTTTTGTAAAAAAAAAAATGATATTTTCTACCATCAAAATCTTGATGTTCTAAGAACCATTCACTTTTAGATTATTAAAAATATTATTAACATAAGAAACATGACTAACCTGCCCACTGCCTTTCCAGGTATCACGCAACAGATTTCAGTTTTCAGTGGCATTGAAGAGGGGAGGAAGGCTGTCAAACAGCTTCAGGGGAAGGAATACTCCTCTCACCTTCATGTGCAAGGCTTCAAAAATTAAAAATAAAAAATAAAAAAGTAATAAAAAGTTATGAACATGAAAAAAGTAATAAAAAATGATGGCCCTCTGGGCTGTCCCATCAAAAAGATCAAAATAGTTTAAGAGTTTCATTCCAGGCTCTAGGCTACGTCATACATGACACGATTTGATTCCTCACTAGTCCACCAGCTTATTGTTCCCTTGCACTTAAAAGAAAAAATTATAAAGAAAAACGATAGCTTTTGACTCTCCAGCATCCAAGGATGCTTTGATTGTCATCGAGGAAAATTTAAAATGGTCATGGACATAAATAAAAGAAGAGACATAACAAATAATTGGTTCTTGGTTTTCAAGTTACCTAAAGCCATGTAAAAACACCAATCTCTAGTTTGATTCGTATAAACATTATGCTCTTATGTCTTAAGTGGTGCTGCATGTGCTCTACACGCTGGCAAGATCCATGATTGGTGCTAAATAAATCTGTAAAAATTCCTCAAACCCAAACTTCTACTTGTATTATTTAAAAAATTTGGGTTCATCAACCTTTTTTTTTCAAAATAAAAATTGACACGCGCAACTTTGAATGACATGTACGCTGACCTTGACTTTGAAATTGGCTCGTGACGTGATTCTGGGGGCTTTGCTAATAATTTTTTTTAGCCCATCCGAGTTTAGTGATCTGACCATTGACAAAGGTGTGAAAGGTCTCTCTAACAATAGCAACAGAGCATGATCAAGTGGCTCTAACCAAGCAAGGCTGGTTCAGACCAATTACTTGATTTTGTGCACAGAAGGCTGAAGTTGAGGGTTTAAAACAATTGGTGCAAGAAGCAGAAATCCAACAATTTCGCACGGTGGTCAAATGTACAGTTCATTAAGTACCTCAGTTGTTTCTGTGGCTTATATATATATACATATATATATATATATATAACAGTAGAATTCAACCCCACTAGCAATCGCCTTGCCGACAGAAGGACAGCAAGTTGTAGAAATTGAAGGAAAAGAAGAGGGAAAAGCTTCATGGAAACTCTCTTGATAAGCTTGTGAAGGGTGTGGAATAGTTGGGTCAGATGCTGCTGATTTTGGTCAAGAAGTTTACCTGGATAAAATTTAAGTGTTTTTTTGTTTTTTGACGAAAATAAAGTGAAAATAAAGTTCATGCAATGCACTGCATCGTTTGCCAATTATATATTGTGGTTCATATCGCTGTCTACAAAGTCGATTTTTTTCTTTTCATTTTTGTGCACTTGTGTGCGGCTGAACGTACCTTCTTTAGATGCATCATTTTTTTTTCTCTTAAAACCCCAATCGAGAAATCAAGAACAAATTGATAGTGGCTTATTTTTTTTATCCAGATGGTGATTAGTTTTTTTAAATAAATTATTTAATTTAACTTTTTAATGATGTCTCAGCATTAATTATTTTTCTCACTTTAAATCATTAAAAAATCAAAAGCCAATATTTTAAAACACGGTGTTATAGGAGAAATTGTGTGTGTGCGTATATATATATATATACAGATAGATGGAGGCAATTTTATTACAGTCAAATATTGTCAGGTCAAGTATGTTCTTTTCTGTTAATTTCATTACTGTCAAGCCAAGCTGCACCAAACATGGGCTTGGATCTTGATGGCTGGGCCGAGCCTGGCTTGAAACTTGATGGCTGGACCGAGCCCAGGTTATGCATTCACATGCTGTTATTGAATTTTTGCCATAGTGTGACCAGGTGACCCAGCAGGGCTTGCTTACTTATAAAACAACCGATGCCAAAATCCTGATATGGACATCTTGGTGTGATTTCTTCGAATCTTACACTTTGCAAATGACTTAAAAATTCATTGCTTTTATATATCCACCTGAACTAAAAAAAGAAACACACACACACACCATAAAGTGCATGAATTATAAATTATTTGACTATAAGCAGTTTCCATACATTTTTTCAAACATCTCATATAATTTTGAAGAAATGTGTACAACGCTAGCTAGTGCATCTTCTTAAGAGTTAAGGATGTAAGCGCATTTTCAGATTGTGGGTATGTGTTTTAAATTTGTGAAGATGATTAAATGCATATTAATGTCCTAAACATGAAAAACCAAAACTTTGAAAGTCGCTCAAACAATGTACCTTTGTATACTAATCCCCAACTTGGGATTTTTCCGTATCAGCTAATTGATCGGGGCCTTTGTGCATCAATTGATGTATATGGGACAAAAAAATATTTAAAATTGTTTTTTAAAATTTTCTTAAAGGAAAAAGGTAATTTTGTATCTGTACCGATTCAGGCCAAGGACATTGCCTTCTATTTGACCCAAACAGCAAGCATGTATCATTTGTAGATGGTGCCATACCTACCGATATTCACATAATTGATATTTCTTTTAGAATCTTTTTTTTTTGTTTTAAAAATTTTAGCTTTTATTTATTTGATTTTGTGAGACAAACACTTCATTAACATCACAAGATTTGGTGCAATCTTTTTCAAAAAAAATTCAAATAAATCTGGATATTGGGTTTAATCAAATGAAAATTAATCACTGGTATGCATTGGAGAACCCCTTACATATTACAACATTAGAAAGGGTGGGGCGTAAATAAAAATCTGTTCATCAAAGAGAGGCTGGTTGATCAAGCATGATTGAATATCATTGTGTGCATGCTTTATTAGAGAACAATATTTACCAAGATTAGCATTAGGTGGAGGCTCAGCAATAGAATAGGAGGTGATCATCTGTGCTGGCTAGCTTCGAGGTTTAAATATGGATCTGAGAGATTTGGATCTTATATATATATATATATATATATATATATATATATATATATATATATATATATATCAGAATAGCTAGGTAGCTACATGTGGATGGAAATTTAAATGGCAGTTGGATCGGCACAAATTAATCACTGCATAATTCCAGGCTAAGCCAGATGGTTACAAACCACACCAAAACTAAATCCTGTCACGTATATATGCTGAAAATAGCTGCAATCTATTGACTTTTACACATTTATTCTACTTTTGGATATGGAAAAGGTGACATAAAACAATTACATGACCCAAATCAAACAAGGGAGGGGGGAGGACATGCCGACAAAATGCAAAAGATGTATGTTTATCCAAAACCATACCCAATTTTAAAGCCACACACATTTCAGACAATTTAAAATGAATAGACAAGGTTCAGTAACATCATATAGCAACACTAATCATCTTCTTCATATAGGCTTTCTCCAAGATGGTCTCTCAACTCCTGCGGCAGATCGAGTGCTGGACATGAGCGAATGATCAAGAATGTAAGCTTCGAGAGGCAGGTGATCTGCTGTTGTGCATTGAAGGGACATGTTGTTTCATTTTGTTGGGGAGTAATATTATTCACGTCCACCAGAGACTTCAGATTGGAGAAGCAAAAAAGCCCTAGAAATTTCAGTTTTAGGAGGCATTGCCAGTGGCCTCCCAAGCTGATCTCCTCAGTGAAAAGCTAATCTCCTCAGTGAAACCATGCAGGCCTAATGACTCTAGTTGGGAGAGACCCCACACCCACTCAGGCACCCTTCCCCATTTGACCTCATCAACATTAGTGTCTATCAAAGCTGTAATGTTCATGACAGACAATGACAAGCCCTTTAAAGCAGGCATGTTAGCGAGATCGAGTGCAGGACATCTGCAAATCCACAGCATTTGAAGCCTGGTGAGGCAGGCGATCTGTTGCTGTGCATCGGTGGGACATGTTTCCTTTTGTGGGGGAGTAATATTATTCACGTCCACCAGAGACTTCAGATTGGGGAAGTCTTCAAGGAGTAGGCCTTCCAGTTTCGGGAGGCATTGCCAGTGGCCTCCCAAGCTGATGTCGTCAGTGAAACCATGTAGATGCAAGTCCTCCAATTGGGAGAGACCCCACACCCACTGAGGCACGGTTCCCCATTTGACCTCAACAACATTTGTGTCTGTCAGATACAGAGTATTGAGGGAGGGTAGAAATGTCAATACCTGTGGTGGCAATGGGGATGGCAATTTCAATCCAACCTTACCTCAATGAGGTTAGGTAGTTGCTCAAGCAATTTCAATCCCAATCTTGCACTTGGGCAATTCAACACTTTCAGCTTTTGGAGTTGAGTCGCTTGACCCTCATGCCCCGCCAGCTTCAATAAAGCATAAATCAAGCCTTCTGTTTGTAAGGATCAATTGGTGGGCTGACATATGTTAATGAGAAAAGTTAGACATTATGGCTGCGTTAATGTAAATATCCAATTAAGTGATTGCATTTTGGGATATTACGTCATTTTATATGGTGTGTGGTATTTTATAATGTATAGATACATATACGCAATTATAGACTCTTTGATGGGTTGAATCCGTAATTGCTCTTGATATAAAAGGATAGTGGTCCCTAGGGTCATGCAACGGTTGCTTGAAACATTGGTTTCTAGGGTTGTGTCTTCCCCATCTGAGAGAGACTGCACATGCGCTGCACAGACCCTGGAAGATCCTACCACGATCTACCGTCTGTGCTGTTCAGATGGATTCAGGTACGCTTCTTCTACAGTTAAGGTTTTGATTCAATGATTTAGCGTGAACCTGATCCTGTTTAGGGCATATTCGTTTTGTGTATGCATGAGGGAAATCTCTCATCAATTGGTATCAGAGCCCTCTGTTCATTGTTGAATCATTGATTTTTTGGGTTAACTGTTGTTGTATCTGCACAATTTTGGATGAATTTGTGCTTTTACTCGGGCCGCACCCTTTCCCATTATCTATTGCATCTCCCTCTACCCCTCATACTGTTTCTTGGATTGTTGAGGAAACCGTGGAAGCCACCGTCGGTGAGACAGTGAGGCAGCAAGGTTTGGGTGATAGTCGATTCACGGGGAGACGACTCACCGTTTGGGCGACGTCCGGCCGTCGTGAGGCGACCCACCGGCACCCACCATGAGGTGAGCAGAGACGGCAGCGTGGGCGATGGAAGCCGACAGGCTTTTGTTGCAGCCACAAAAGAGGAGAGGAAGGGAGGGGGATGGCCGGTTTCTGGCCGTCTTGTTGGGGTCGGTCGACCGTTAGGCGACGGCCGACCTCTGGCCGTCCTGGCGCGGTCGCGCACGTTGTTCGGTGGCCTATTGGTGCCTTCCTTGCCGCCGTTGCAGCCGTCCAAAGGAGAAAAGGGGCAGATTTGGGCATGGGAAGAGAAGGCCGGTTTCTGGCCATTTTGGCGGTCGACGGTCGCTGGTAGGCAACGGCTGCCTTCTGGCCGTCCTGGCGCGACCCGCCAGCGGCTACCCACGCTGTTGGGTGGCCTGCCGAAGGCATTCCACCATTAGGCAGGCGAGCGGTGGACTGCTGCCTGCGAACCGCCCATGGCAGGCTCATAAAAAAAATTCTTTTTGTTGCCCGCGCTGCTCGCGTTTAAGAATTTTTGGAGCCGGGTCGGGTCATGTCAGGCCCGACCTGTATCCATACAGTTCCTTCGATTTCGAGTCGATTCCTATCGGACCCAACCCATATCCATCCGGTTTAAATTCTTGTAGTAAGCATTTCAGATCCAGGTCGGGTTAGGTCGGACCTGACCCACATCCATACGGTTTAAATTTTGAAAATACGGTTCATTCGAATCCAGGTCGGGTCACATCAGACCCGACCCGTATCCATAAGGTTTAAATTTTGAAAATACGGTTCTTTCTTATTCGGATCAGGTCATGTCGAACTCGGCCCGTATCCATATAGTTTAAACTTTATAAAACGGTTCTTTTTTAAACTGATTCTGAAGAGAATCGAACCCGTTCATTTGGTTTAAGACCGATTCGACTTGATTCAGAACCGTTCACACCTTTATGAAAGGATTCAGTTCAAATTTGAAACGGGTCTTACCAATTCGGACCCTTTACAGACTAGTTGAGTTGATTTTCAAACCGGTTTAGTTGTTTTTCAAATCGGTTTAGTTGATTTTCAGACCGGATCAGTTGTATTTCAGACCGGTTCAGTTGATTTTCAGACCAGTTCAGTTGTTCTTAAGACTGGTTCATTCAGTTTTGGAACCAATTTTAACCTTTTTTTAACCAGTTCAGTGGGTTTCAGAACCGATTCGGTCCATTTTTAACCGGTTCGTCCAATTTTTAAACTGGTTCAGCCCTATTTAGGGTGATGTGGTTGCTTTAGTTGTGGTTTAGGAACGATACGGGCCATTTTAAGGCCAATTCAGTGGTTGTTCACCTACTTAAGCACAATTATGGTACCGGTTTATAAAATTTTGTACTCTTTTGGGCTTATTTCATTGAATCATTTGGTTTTTGATTCAATGTAAGGCAATTTTGTATGTGAATTTTAATATATGTATCATGTTTTGCATATTATTAAAATTGTGGGTGTACCATAGATGAATATTTGGACAATGAATTTGATCATTGGCTATGTCTATTGTTCGAAATGAGTAAATTTGTACTTTATGTCGCCAAAGTGACCTTTGTTGTACGAATTTGTCTGTTTTAAACATTACATGATAGTATACTTAATCCATGCAGACAATGATCAACCCAAAGGAGGATTGTTGCTTGGTCAGGTTTAAGTATACAGGGCAATGAATATGTGATAATTTTCAGGTTTTCATATAAATAGTGAGTCAATTCAAAGATATGCTCCTTATTTGGCAGGGCGAATTATCTATATTCATTATCGACCAAGAATACAACTTGCAGTTAATATTTCAATCCAAAGATTGGATATTAATGTTGCACCGGTGCCTTGTGATGGGATTTAGGCCATTGTATTTAAATTCATTTATATCTGTTGTTTCATCTATGTACATGTATTGATTATGAGCATGTTTGGTATTTTTGTTTCTTGTATAGTGAGTTCTGCTTCCATGATATCTGCAAATTTGAGTACTATTCATGAGTTAAATGGTTCATATTTTAAAAGTAAGAAAAGAAAGACTGTTAAGGAAGTTGCAGTTGACCATTCATCCATTAAGAAACAAAAAAAGTATAAGGCATATCAGGCTACTTTTTTTGCAAGGGTGAAGGTCATATGAAGAAGGATTGTACCAAGTATCACGCATGGCGTGAAAAAAAAGTTACGCTTCTCACTTTGGTTTGTTCTGAAGTTAATTTAACTTCAGTACCCAAAAACACTTGGTAGGTAGATTCGGATGCTACTACTCAGATAAGTGTTTGTATGCAATGTTGCCTAAATTGTTGAAGGCCAAATGATGATGAAAGATTCATCTATGTGGGTGATGGCAAGAAGGCGAAGGTTGAATCCATAGCAGATTTTCGGTTATTGTTAAAGATTGGTTGTTATTTGAATTTAACAGAAACTTATGTAGTACCATCTTTTAGGTGTAATTTGGTTTCTGTTTCCTTACTAAATAAATTTGGTTATTATTGTTCATTTGAAAACAGTAAATTTAAGTTGTATCTGCACTCAAATTTGATTGCTATTAGTTCTTTGTCTGGTAGCGATAACCTTTATTTCCTTGATACGGTTGCTTCATATCATGAAACTTTGCATGTGACGTCTTATGGTACTAAAAGAAAATTAGCCAATGAGAATTCTGCTATGTTGTGGCGTAGGCGCTTAGGACCTATTTCTGAAAAGAGGATAAAAAGGCTTATGTCGAATGGAATTCTTGAATCCCTTGATTTTGCAGACTTTAATGTTTGCATTGAATTTATAAAGGAAAAGCGAACAAACATTAACGGGTTATAAGTTTTATAATCTAACTAGTAAGTATGTCTTTGAAATGGGAAATGTCCATTTCTTTGAGGATATTGAGTTTGGGGAGGTGATCAGGTTAGAAGCATTGCCTTTGAAGAGAGACATGAGTCTACTCATACAGATATTGAAAGCAATAGTCAGGTCTTTATTTCTGCCATTGTTCCATCAACATATTCAGAAGAAGGCAATGATGACCATCTCCCTATTCAAACCACTGAAGAACAAACTAACCTCAAGATAATGAAGTAGAGGTGCCATTGAGGAGATCCACTAGAGAGAGGAGAAGTACAATTTCAAATGATTTTGTCTACCTCCAAGAACATGATGTTGATATGGGCTTAATGGAGGATGATCCTATTAACCTCCAGCAAGCGATAAATAGTTCTGAATCTCATAAGTGTATAGATGCCTTGAATGAGGAAATAAAGTCCATGATGGATAATGACGTATGGGACGTTGTTCCCTTGCTTGAAGGTGTGAAACCCATTGGTTGTAAATGGATATTTTAAACCAGGAGGGTTTCATTAGGAAACATCAAGAGGTATAAGGTACATCTTGTTGCAAAGGGCTTTACTCAAAAGGAAGACATTGATTATATAGAGACTTTCTCTCCAGTTTCGTCGAAAGGCTCTTTCAGGACCATAATGGTACTTCTAGCTCATTTTGACTTAGATCTGCATCAGATGGATGTAAAAACAACATTTCTAAATGAAGACACTGATAAAACGATATATATGGTGCAACCAGAAAACTTTGTTTCAAGGGATGCAAAAAAAATGGTCTGCAAACTCAAGAAATCCATCTATGGGCTAAAGCAAGCTTCCTGTCAGTAGTATTACAAATTTCATCAAGTTATAGTTTCATTTGGTTTCAAGACTAATATAATTGATGAATGTGTAAACCAAAAGTTCGGTTGAGGTAAATTTATCATTCTGGTCTTATATGTTGATGATATATTGCTGGCAAATAATGATGTGGGTATATTGCATGAAACTAAGAAATTTTTGTCAACAAAATTTGACATGAAAGATCTTGGTGAATCATCTTCTGTGCTGGGGATCTAGATATTCGAGATCGTTCTCGGGGTATTCTTGGATTATCACAAAATGCCTACATTGATAAGGTGCTTCAGCGATACGACATGAAAGATTACAAACCAGGAGATACTCTAGTTGCTAGATGCGATAAGTTTAGTCTCAAATAGTGCCCTAAAAGTGAACTCGAATCTAAAGAAATGGAAAAGATTTCCTATTCATTTGTTGTGGGAAGCCTTATGTATGCTCAGGTTTGTACTCGTTCGGATATTGCATTTATCGTTGGAATGTTAGGCAGATACTTAAGTAATCCTGGTATGGATCATTGGAAAGCAACTAAAAGAGTATTGAGGTACTTACAAAGAACAAAAGATTTTATGCTCACATACAAGAAGTCAGACCAATTGGAGATCATTAGGTATTCAGATTCTGACTTTGCTGGGTGCCAAGACAGTAGCATAGCATGTTACGAGGCATCTAATCATGCTTTGTGGTTGCAGAATTTTGTCATGGGGTTGCACATTATAAATGGTGTAGAAATACCACTAAGGTTATTATGTGACAATAATTCAGCAGTCATGTACTCTAATAACAGCCGCAGTTTGTCAAAGTCGAAGCACATCGACATTAAGTTTTTTGGCTGTTAAAGAGATGATACAGAATGGTCAGGTGTCTTTAGAGCATATTGGGACAAACTCTATGATTGCGCATTAGCTTACTAAGGGTTTAACTCCTAAGGTCTTTCACAAACATGTTGTTCGTATGAGGGTTTTACCTTTGGATGATGTGCTGGTTTAGTGGGAATTTGTATTTTGTTTTCTCTTATGTATAGACACATATTCAGTTTCCTCTAGAATATAGTTTAAAGGTCTTTGGTTCCATTCTGTGTTTATGTTTTTGATCTCCATAAGGTTTAAAAATAGGACCACTTGAGAATAGACATGTTGTAATCACATTACATGTAATTCTCATGCTATATATCCATATTAGATCTATATCATTGATTATGTTAACATTTGTGATCATTGAATGTTTAGTTAATTTTAATATGGCGAAAGCAGCTTTGGTTCTGTGTTGATGTGATCATGGACAAGATTGGTGAAAATGACGTTTAGCAGTTATGAGCTCCTAAGGTTTTATGTAATGTCTGAATGTATAAAGACAAATTTGGCCCAAGTGAAAGATTGTAAGGATCATTTGGTGGGCCGACATATGTCAATGAGGAATTTCAGACATTATAGCTGTCTTAATGTAAATATCTACTTAAGTGATTGTGTTTTGAAATATTACCTCATTTTATATGGTATGGGGTATTTTATAATGTATAGATACCTGTACACAATTACAAACCCTTTGATAAGTTGAATCGGTAATTAATCTTGATATAAAACGGTAGTGGTCCCTGGGGTCATGCTACAGTTGCTTGAAACATTAATTTCTAGGGTTGTCTCTTTCCCATTTGAGAGAGACCGCACATGTGCCACACAGATCCTGTAAGATCCTACTACGATCTACCGTTCGTGTTATTCAGATGGATTCAGGTACACTTCTTCTACAGTTAAGGTTTTGATTCAATGATTTAGCATGAACATGATCCTGTTTAGGGCATATTCGTTTTGTACATGCATGAGGGAAATCTCCCAGCACTGTCTGCATCTTTGGACAATTTTCAAAACTCGCCTTTCTTAAGCATGGCATAGAAGTAAATGTTGATTCCCAGTTGGGCAAATTCTTCACGTCCAGTTTCTCAAGTGAAGTAAGACTAGTAGGGAGCTGCTTCAAAATGTTCAGGTTAAACAACTTCAACCTCTTTAAAGCTGGAAAGTCACCAATCGTGTTGAGCCCATCACACTCCGAAATCTCCAAGGACTTCAGCAAAGGCATGATTGGCAATTCAATCAATGTTGGTCCGTCGCAGACCTCCAATTCTTCCAATGATTTAATTCCTATCACTGTTACCCACGATGCGCAACCTTTCAGTTATAGCATTGGCAGCTTCCCATAATTGGGGTCCAAATACCACGTAGGCCCATCTCCTTTATAACCGCAAATTCCCAACCTCTCTATTTTATGTGGAGGTTCCAAAGTCTCCAGCAAACCCCTCTGTTCAGAAGCATTACCCTCGAAATAAAATTTCACCCCAATTAGCTCATGCTTCTCCTTAAGTTGTGCACTTTCTTTGCATCAATTTCTTTCACCCTTCCCCCACCCAAACCTTCTATTGACAATTCCCCCTTTAGTTTATTCAAGTCTTTTAGTCCATTAATATTGCAACCTCTCGTCTTCCCTTTGTCATCACATAAAATAAACCTATGCAAGGTCTGCAAATTAGTAAGTTTCCCTAGGCCTTCTGCTATAAATTTCAATGACCATGTCTCTTTCAGGCCAAGATGCCTCAAGTTGCACAGTTAACCCATTTCCTTGGGCAACTCTTCAATTTTACTGTGACTTAAATCCAATGCTTGCAAGTTATAGAGCTTGCCGATTGAACTGGGCAACCATCTCACATTAGAATAGCTTAGATCAAGATATTTTAGAAGTGAAAGAAATTCAAAGGAGTTCGGTAGCACATCCATTCGATATGCCGTCGGTGACAACACCCTCAACCACTTGAAATTGGTGAATTCCACCGAAGACCAGATTACACTCAACAATGTCCGCACCTTATTTGCTTCTCCCGAGGCATTACGTTTGTGCACTTCTGCATTGTCTACGTCAAGTAATGATAGATGGCGGGTGTACTTAGCAGTAGAGATGCGGCTATATTCCTTTGCACCTATATATGAGGCAAGGTCATGCAAAATGTCATGCAATTTGAGATTCTTATTATCAGTTTCTTTAATCATGAACCGATTTATCAAATCATTAATCCATTGGTTAGCAGTCACTTCCACATCAATGTCTTTCTTTTGGTCAATCAATCCATGCGCCATCCATTGCATGACCAATCTATCCCTTTCTATCTCAGAATCCTTTGGATAAATGCAGCAATATACAAAACAACTCTTCAAATATTGTGGCAAGTCATCATAGCTCAGCATGAGACTAGGAAGAATACTACCACATATTTCAGAGGATGATGATGAGGCAGGCATCTTCCATTCCCAAATCTGACTCTTCTCAACGCTTTCCCAGTCATCTTCCGTCTTCATTTTTGTATGCATTAAGAATCCTACCGTCTAGACAACAAGTGGCAACCCACCACACCTCTCCAACATTTTCACCCCAATACTTTTCAAATTGTGACTATCCAATTCATGTTCTTATTTAAATGCCACATGCAGAAACAAGCTCCAACTTTCATTGGAAGACATTTCTAGCAATTTATGCATTTTAGCACCAATCCCATGGGAGACTTCAACCTTTCTACGGGTTATCAAATTCTTGCTCCCCTTTGCACCTCCCAACAGGATGCCCTCTACCTCTCCCCCCCACCCGTCCAATTCTCATACATCATCTAAGGCCAATAAGAACTTGCACTTTGATAGCTCACTCTATAATCGTGTACACAAACCAGGGAAGGAGGTACTATCCTTAAGGGGTTCTCCTTCTGATTCTTTGCATACTCCCTTTAGTATCTTTTGCAGCAAACCCATGCAATTTGGCTTCTCTGAAGCACAAACCCACCAGCTGTGGTTCCCAAACTGTTCTTTGACTTCATTAAATACCATTTTTGCAAGAGCTGTTTTCCCAATCCCGCCTTGACCTACAATGGATACAATAGAAACACCATCTTTTCCTGGTGCACTACTCTCCGTAAAACCATCAAACAAGAGTTCTTTTACTTTCTCTTTATCATCTGCCTACCCATGGGTGGTTTTGCAGTACCTATGAGATGGGTTGTCTCTCAAGGATTGTCATGTTCACCACCAATAGGATTCTCACTCTTAATTTTTGGTGTTGTGTTGAACAAATCCACCATTTCCTTACGTTATTCTATTTCATTAAGCCATTGGTTGATCTTTTGAATTTCATTCCCAAGTTGGTAAGAAGCAGATATATGTTCCTTAAAGCAAGAGCACAAAGTGATCCAGGGCTTTCTTACCTTGTTCCATGAAGTTATAGAACTCTTTTCTCTTTTCCTGAGCTCAATTATGGTTTCATATCCTTCGATGATGTCCTGGGTATCATAGAAAACGTCCTTCAGCTGCGCCTCCAGATCTCTGTTGTGCTCGTTCCTGAAAAATGGTTTTCGCTCTACGACTTTGATGGTCTCATGCAAGCATTTCAGCTTCTCTTGGCGCTTCTCGAGTTTGACTTTGGCATTCGGGATGAGGTCCACCTTGTCTTTCAACAAACTCGTTACAGACTGGAACAAATTAGAAATGGCTGCTTCTGCAAGTGCATCGATTACTATTGCCATCTTCCCTGGTTTCTCTGTAGGTGGAAGAGGAAGAGAAGCGGTTTTCAAGTGAAAGAGAGAGAGAGAGGGAATAAATACAATAGGTTTCCTTCTTTCTTTAATTTCTAGTTGCCGATTTCATAAGAAAGAATAATCCCTCTTTCTTTAATTTCTAGTTGCTGATTTTATAAGAAAGAATAATCCCTCTTCCTTTAATTTCTAGTTGCCAATTTTAGAAGACAGGCTGGAGCAGAGTTCCTCAGTTTTTCAGGTTCAAAACCTACCATGCTTCAACCTGTCTTTTAAAATAATAAACCATTTTCTGTCAATTAAAGAAGCCAAAAAGAAAAAGCCTAGCTCAAAGTGGGCATCAATGAGCTAGGCAGTCCTTGAGTGGGTGATACTTAGCATATTTAAGTGGTAGAGGTAGTACAATGAGGCCTTTTAGTTTCATAGCCAAAATGGTTTGGATTCATTGATGTTGATGGGTGCACTCAAAAACTCCCACTCACTCTAAAAATAACAATCTGTTCATCATGGAGGGCCAACCCATTTGAAAATGGAGAATCAAATCTACCTGTCCATTAAAGAAAGGAGAAAAAAAAGGAAGAAAAGGACACCATGCACATGGTTGCCCTTCTGCCTCTTTTTTTGTTTTTTTTTTTAAAGGAAACTAGAGAGCATCCATGTGATGATCATGAGTTAATGGCCCTTTGGTAGCCAACTCTTCAAGGAAGGAATCAACAGGCTCAATCTAAGAGGTGACAAGAGCATCATTTTAATTAGGAAAGACCAAGGGTATTTGTATAAACTAAAGCAAAAAAAAGGCAGTTCTGATATGAATTTAATCCATAATATCCACCTGTAAAATAGACAAAGTGACAGGGACATCATTTTCTTTCGGATAGACAAAGGGTATTTGTACAAACTAAAGTGAAAAAAAGACAGTTATGAAATGAATTTTATCCAATGCATCCAGCAAATAAGACAGTGATAAGAGAATTTTATTTACGATAGACCCAAAAGAATGGCTGCAAGGTGCTTGAACTGGCTTTAAGCACTAAAAGATTGCATTACTCATTCATTGAGGAAGAAGGCCCTTTACTCTCTCTGTGTGTGTGTCTCTCCGTGTGTGTGTGTTCATTCCATATGGTAACTTCAACTGATTTGGTGACATAGCCTCCTTTTATTGCAGGAACATTGCCTAATTTCCATCTTTTGTCTGTGTGTGCAATCTATGGAGCAAGTTTGCTCAGCTTAACAACAAATGCATGGCGTGAAGCAGCAACTGGAGTACTTTCTATCTATTTCTACTTTTTTCTTCTAGATCCAACCCTTTGAAGTAGTTGGGTCGCACTATAGTCGAAATCAATCCATTGACATCCCTAGATCTCGATATGCTCTTCATTTACGTCAAAGCACTAAATTAATGGCAATTTAGGTCCCGATCTATGGGTTTAGGTGAAGGATCAGACTCGTATGATTAATGGGGATCGTCCATTATAGGTAGCACTTGAACTTGTAGTCACGTTAAATCAACTGTGGAGATTCAGTAGCCAACAAGTGTTCTTAGAGACGGACAAGAGTGGCCGAGATAGAAAGTAGTGACGGCAGCCACTAACTTGTTAGTTGGTAGGGCTGCACACAAGTCGCGTCAAGTTCAAGTTGGGCCGGCTTGAGATTGACTCGAGTCAGAAAACTAAAAGCTTGAGCTCAAACTTAACTCATTTATCTTGCTTATGCTAAACATGTCCTGTTTTATTAACTCATTTAGTCAGTACTTGTTCAACATTCTCTCATTATAATCCAACATTCATTATGTAGTGTAACATAATCAAGTTTAAACGATCGAGTTCTTACATACATGTATTAATTTTAATTAATTTATATATATTTATAAGCTTTATTTGCTTTTTCAAAAATAATTCTTTAATATTTTTTACTAATTTGGCTGAAACACTAAATCGACCGATTCAGTACTCCATAATTGGTGGCTCGGCTGATTTGGTTCCAAAAGCAATCGTGATAGCATTGGGTTAAACAGTTTCAGATACATTTATGACGCTCCAAATTGTTTCTTATATCGTACATGTATTACTAAAATGTCATTAATCATTTTTGACTTTAACCAAACAATGTTTTTTCGAATGCTGCTTATAACATTATCATGAAAACTTTGATAAAAATAACTGGAATTGAATCATGATTCATATTTAGGGATGCCATTATGTTCAATTTGGATTAGATATCCTACCGAACCGTTTCCAAAAAAAAATTAATATCCGATTAAGTAATCGGATCGGAATCAGATTTAAGAAATGATATCCGATCGGATTTGGATATGGATTCAGTTCAACAAATATTGAACCGTTTCCAAAAAAAATTAATATCCGATTAAGTAATCGGATCGAATTCAGATTTATGAAATGACATCCGATCGGATTCGGATATGGATTCTGTTCAACAAATATCCTATATCCAATGCTTTTACATTTTAAAAGTCGGTTAAATTTGGTCCAGAATTTGGACTAGGATTTGAATTCAGATATGAATTTTAAAATGGGATACAGATAGTGAAATTGGATTTTGCATTTGGATTCGGATATGACTTTTTCCTTGTTTGTATTTGAATCTGAATATTTGGATATCTGATAAATGGATAAGTTAAGAGTATATCCAATTTGAATATGATTCGTTGACATCTTTATTCATATTAGTTTAACGCTTACTAAATATAAGGATGTTCAAATATTGTTTAAAATATTTTTTTGTAAACACACATTGTGATACTAGCCCTGTTAGAAATTGGTTCAAGTTTTCCTTCGTGGCAATGGTTGTTTCACTTACACCATCCAGATTTCAGAGCAAATTCTTTTATATATTCTGTCACTTAAATGATGCTCCTTTGCCCCACAAGAAAAAAAAATTGAAAAGTTTGAAAGTAACCCAATGAACAAGCAATGTAATATTCACTTAAATGCACAAAAAGAGGAAAGAGAGAGAATAACAGATAGGTAAACAAGCGAAGGGCGCAGATGTGATATGAACCTGAAAAGAGGGGCAGCTGTCGATCACTGGACTTTTTTTCTTCATAGCAAGTAGGGCTGCACAACGAGTCAAGCCAGCTTGAGCTCGACTCGAACACGCTCATCAAAACACGACTCCAACTCTGCATGTTTATAAACGACTCGATTGAGTTAAATAAATTAAAAGAAACTAGTCATACTTAGCATAACCGAGCTCAATGAGTCGAGGTGGACCTCAGGCTTGAGTTTTCTGAGTGGAGCCAATTCGAGCTGGGCTCGTGTGCAGTCCTAGCAAGTCATTAACTCTGGTCACTACTTTCCATCAGTGGGAAAAGGGAGTTGAGATAGACAAAAAGAGAGAGATCTCCCTTTATTCTATTTCAGCACTAAAAGGGAAAATAGCATCACCAACATTCCTTGTAGCGTGCCTTCTGCCTCTCTCTCTCTCTCAAAAATTTTCTCCTCCCATTTTCTCTCTCTCCCTATGTCTGTCTGTCTGTCTCTCTCTCTCTCTCTACACACAAAAATGGAAAAAAAGAATGGGAGGAAAAAAAATTTTGCATACGGAGAGAGAGAGAGAGAGAGAGAGAGAGAGAGAGATTCTTTCTGTTGACGATAATTCATGCATAAGGAATTAATTAGGTTGGATATATCTGACTATCAACCTGATTTTGAATCCATTTAACTGCATCTAGTTAAAAAATGATTCCTTCGTAGCCAAATTCGATCTGCTAAAGATCGAACCCGGTTATGTTTAATTTTGGGATCTTATGCTATCAGATCCAAATTCAGCTTTAAAAGATAAAGCCCAAATCCAAATCCAAATCCAAATAGACACAATCCTGTTAGCTCAAATACAAAAGAATTGAATCCAATGCTCCAAACCATTGATGATCGAGTACAAGAAATATGATTTTGAATAAAATTGAAGCAATGCTGCGATGGGATGCCGACGGATTGGATTCGAATCAGATATACCCTTAATCATACCTACTTTTTCGGATATTAACATATTCTGATTCGAATCCGGAATCAGATTTTAGTATCAATGAAGGAAAGTCATATCCAAATCTGAATCCAAAATTCGATTTCACAATCTGAATCCAATTCTTATAGTAAATCTGAATCCGAATTTTGAACTGAATTGCCAATTTTCAAAATATAAGAGCATTAGATATGGAATATTTATTCAAAACTAAATCCAATCTGAATCAGTTTCCGAATCCAATTAGAAATTTATGTACATCCAAGTCCGCATCAGAAATTTATCAGATGTCATTTCCTAAATCCAAATCCGATCTGATTTCTTAGTCGGATATTAAATTTTTTTCCATATCCAATTTGTTTCGAATCATTTTAGTTAGATAGCCAATCCAAATCAGATGTATTCTCATCGCTATGATGCATCATTGAAGAATTATTTTTCTTTGCCACCGGAAGGAAGGAGAATGCCACTGGAAAATAGTGTTTTGGGCATTTGTTTGGCAACTACGACAATTGTTTGGGAATTTTGATGGCCACTGGATGCCGTTGAAGAGCCACGACCACCTTCCACGAGTGACAAAAGCCATTAAAGAAAGCATTGTTTCTGGTGTCAGAACACCGCCAGTGAATAGGAAACAATTTTCACACTATAATGCTCCTCCACCGTCTTTTTTCTCCCTGCAACTTTGGCCTTCCTTCGGTTCATATCCAAAGCCATGTGCACTATTTCATTTTCTTCTTCTTCTACATTATGTAAGCTCGGCTACCACTGGTCTCCATAGAGCATGCACCCACGAGGATAATCTAAAACTTTAAATTTATAGTTAGATATTCATGGACCTGGGTCTACTTATATGAGGCAGCCCCATGAACTTGGGTGAACTCAACTTACTCTATATTGAAGTGACCATCTAGGCAGCCAAAAACTCGCCAGGATGCTTCTTTGCAGTAAATCAATCCCTCGTCTGCAAGACTGATCGATGGAACCCTCTTTTCCCCATATTCTATTTTCAAAGCAGAATGAATCACAACCCCTTTTCCCTTCATTTTTAAGTTGTGATTTTATACCCATTTATTTTTTCCATTAATCTGAATTGATTGATTGCTTTTTTTCTCTTTATTTGAAGGTAAATGATGAAAATGGTGTAAGCAATTGAAGATTCTGAATTCTGGCGAGCTTCAAGGATTATTATGATTCTGTGTTGTTCTATAGAATGACATGGTTCATATTTGCTTTCGTTGAATTTTTTCTACATTTAAGACGTTGATTATTCTTTCTTTTTCCAGAAACTGAACTGAAAGCTTGCTTATTTGCTTTTGTTGAATTTTTTCTACATTTAAGACGTTGATTATTCTTTCTTTTTCCAGAAACTGAACTGAAAGCTTGCTTCTTCATGTTTGTATCGATGGATCTGGTCTTCATGCTTTTTGGCATCCTTTCATTGTGGCCAGAACTCAACATTCATTTTTAGCTGACTTAGAACATCTGGAAGAGGGTTTTTAATTTGGCTTCTTAAGCTATTCAGACATTCCAGGGCTCCTTGGTAATTGTAGTTGTTATTTTAATATACTCAAAATGGGGTAAACTCATGAAACATTTTAATAATTGTTCCAAGAATCTTATCCAAATCTTTACAAGATATTCATGAAACAGTTGCAAATTGTCTCCTTTGCAATTCAGCAATTCAAGTCTACAGCAATTTATGAAGTTCCTCTTCTCATGTATCTATGGTTGGTTTGATTTTCTAACTAAAATTACATACATAAGATTTTTTTTCTATGTGATAGAGGGTGTAACGCACTAAATGTAAAAGCGAAAAGTTCTGTGCAAATGTTGATAATGATAAAGAATTTACTTTTCACTATTTCTTCATGTTTATCTATAATGAGTTGCAAAGCAAAAAGGTACTAGTTTTGTAAAATTTGAAGCTGGGATTGGTTGTAGGGAGATGTTATTGTCACTCATTTATAAAGAGAACTTGGATACTGGCCTCCTTTTATATTCTTAATTAAATTACATCCTTATTATATTAGATTTTTCCATTGATTCTCTTGTGGATAGGAATCACAAACTTTTTTTGACCATATAAACAACAGCCACCGTATTTTTTCTCCAATAAATTCTAGATGAAAGAGGTCAAATTGTAGTTTCAAAATTTTAGCAGGAGAAGAAATATGATTTTTCAAAAATTTTTATATAGGATAAATCATCTTTTAAAATTTACATGTTTTTTTTTTTTTGAGGGGGGGTTGCCGCCCTTGCCAGCCCCCTAGCTCCACCCCTACTGTTCATAGAATCTATTCTATTTGTCACTGCAGATTGAAACTAATAGCTCTGCATGTTTAAGGAATAAATGCCATTGAAAAGCATTAGTGACACAAATTTAATATATTAATCCATGACAACTATAAAACACCAATACTGACCATTCAGTGAGACACAGCACATGCCATCTATATTTGATGGCAGATCAAAAGGGCCACTAAAGACTTTACAATGGCAAATATTTATATGTCATCATTGATATTGTATGCAACCCAAGAATACCACAAAAGACCTTTCACTACTTCCAGCAATAGTGTGCATATGAATGTGCATCTACTTAAAAGCTGGCAAATATTTAGACCACTTGGGTAAAGGATTAAAGCTGGATCCATTAAAGTTAATTGTTAAAATATTATTTTATCAATCTAACCTTGTAGAAATGATCTTAAGAATGATTTTTTCAGAAATATATATTAAGTTGATCATTTTTTATATTAATAACGTTTTGTTCAAATAAACGGCTCTTATAACATCAAAAGTTTGTTTGTATAAAGTTAACGTTAACTAAAACATGTTTTACATTAAATTAAATTAGTATTTAGAAACAGATGGGGAGGTTCACATTTGTTTAAAGCCCTTTGTATCGCTAATTTAACCAGTCTAGATTCTATCCCTTAATGCTCTGCCGGTATGTGGATGACCCACTTACTTCTCTTTTTCTTTTCTTCATTCTTCTTTTTTTTAATGACAGTCAATAGTGTCGCCGTGGTCTAGCATAGCATCGTGTGGGATAGAAGATGCCTCCCCTTGCCTCTGTGAGAAGGGCGAGGCTGTCGCGCCTTGCCATCGTTGTCACAGCCCAACCTCACCGCAGAGTATCCGCCCGCCGTTGAGGGTATGGCAGGCTGTTGTTTCCTCAGGGCGGCGACTTCCCCTGCCCTACCTCCACTGGCAACCAGCAAGGCACACCTCTTGGGGTACACAACAGCATCCATTGCCTCAATTTTTTGTTTGATGAAGAAATAGTAAACAAAGGGAGGGAGGACACCTGCCCCCTCACCACTGAAAGCCTGTCGAAGCCTTTCCATCACCGGCAGGTCCACCGGACACAAAAGGCAGCAGCAGGCACTGACGTGGCCAGAAATTTTTGGATATGGAGCACTATTATTGAAATTCTCATTTCTAGAGGGGCACAACATATATAAATATGTAAATAATTGTAAGAAATCTATGTAAAAGTAAATAAAAATTTTATTGGTGGTGTGGACAACTGCCCATGCCAGCCTATATGTAGATACGCTACTGGCGGCAGCTGCTGGCAGCAAGGGGTGAGGCAACTGGTTTCTCCCTTCCTGCTGACGGGGAAGGTGGCATCACCTCCCCTTTCGATGTTTTATGAGCATCCTTTTTTTTTAACAAATTTTGTGGCTGTCGAACAACATCCATATATATATATATATATATATATATATATATATATATATATATATATATATATATATATACATACAGACTTTAGATTTTCAAAATCACTAAGAATTCGATCCAACATGATGGATGGCTTAAAAAAAAATAGTATCAAGTAACACTTTTTTCTCTTTATTTTTCTCTCAATCATTTGTCTTCTATATATATATATATATATATATATATGAAGAGAAATTGTTAATTCAAAAAAATTACAGCTTTATTATTCAATAATCTATTTACACAATTACGTGAAATCTAAAGACATGGATAAACTAAAAAAAAAAACAAGAGGAGCAGGGGAGGCAGTTGCCTCCCCAAGTGGTGGAAGGTCACCTTTTGGGCAAGGGAGGAGCTAGAAATTTTTTTTTGAGTGAGGCAGAATTAACTTTTCCAAATTTTGAGTGGGCGAAAATACCATTTTTCAAAATTTTTATATAAAAGAAGTGAAATTTTCTAAAATTTACATTTAAGTTATTAATTTTTTTTTTTTAGGTGGAGCTAGAGCCCATAGGAGCCCCCTTGGCTCTGCCCCTATGTAGGTGACAGCTTCCCCTCCCTCCCTTTTTATTTGTGAAAAAAATATGATATACAGTGTCCCTCATAGGAGCAGAGGCGACCTTTGATCGAGGCTGCGAGGCAACGCCTCCACATGTAGCAGCAAGCTTCAGTTTCGTTTACATTCTTTATTTAAAAAAAAAAAGCCTCCACGTGCAGCAGCAAGCTTCAGTTTGGTTTAAATTCTTTTTTTTAAAAAAAAAGCATGAATAGTTGAAAACAGTAGAACAATTTCAAATGCAAATCAGCTGGGCTGTAGCCCCCCTCCCTTTTAATACTAAAAAATAACAAATGACTGAAGATATCCAAAAGAACATAAGGAAACCCTCAAGGTAGCCTACAGAAGGCAACAAGGATCCAAAACAAAGAAAAGAAAAGCTTTTAAGACCACTACCTTATAGAATTTTCCGGAATGGGGAAAAGAAGCACATCAATGACCTCACTACTAGGATTGTAACCCCTGAAACGACCTTTCTTTCCAAACCGCATCCAGAAATGCTCACATACCTTCTATTCTACCATGGCCAACTGTCTATTTCCCCTTTCTCCTTATCCCCTGTTCTCTGGAGCACATAACAATGGCCTGCAATACATTACGATAAAAACATATGGATTCTACCACCATATCGACATTGGATGGCACTTTCCCTGGATCTGATAGAATACCTGACGAAAACCACAGTCCCATCTGCCTTTTATGTTTTTGAATCCACCCTGCATTTTCAACAGAAATGTTTCCATAGATTATAAAATTTATATCTTCTATCTCTTTCAGAATTAGTGTGCACTCATTTATCTCTTTCCAAATCATCCAGATGATCATCGGGGAAAGGAGACACCAGCATTTATTTATCCAACTACTGCCAACATGTTTCATTCTCCACCAATCATACTCTTTCTTTATCAAACTAAAAGAAGGAATAAAGATATTAAATTTTCCTCCCACATATTTCTTCACATAAGAAGAAAACTCAAAACATCCAAACAGATAAAAAGGAGACTCTTCCCTTTTTTTACAAAGGACACATCTTGTTTCCGTAAGTCTGAATCAATTTTTGCTTACTTCGCTTTTGCTTACTATGTCTTTGGTTATACTTTTGTTTACCTGTGATGGAACACCCACCCACCGGTCCCAAATGCATATAAAGGATTCTATATTTTGGGTGGTCGGCATTTGAATACTATAAGAGGCCCCAGCCATCCTATGTAAGTAAAGTTGTGATTTCTTTCCAAACACCCTTGCTTACTTCGCTCTTGCGATCAATGTAATTTATGCCCATTGCAAGAGCATCCCTCAAATTTCCTTGCGATCTTTGATTTCCTTGCACCCGTGTTATTCTCAAGTCTTCCGCAAGCTCTTGAGTCCTTTAGGCTTACGGCGAAGGTGCTATCACCGGGCCACACGAGCCGAAGAAAGTCAGCTCGTGACAACTAGTATCAGAGCCAGTTTGACCATCTGGCATGGTAGGGCGTGGGGAGCTAGGTTGGTGTTGAGCTATCCAACGATTGGCTGCTATCTGTGGCATCATGGCTGCAGATGAAAAGAATTCTGTAGCGGAGGGAGTATAGACTCGTCAACAAAAGAAGACAAGTGTGACCAATGAAGGAATGGAAGCACGGCTGGTTGCGATCGAGACAACCATTGCCTCCTTGACTCATTCCATGACCGAAGCTGCACGGAGCTTTGAAGAGTACAATGTTGGGACGAATCCGAATATGGACCAGGTGAACTCTCAGTTAGGAGAAGTTTTAGCCTGTTTAGCTGTGATGGAGGATCAGATGGAAGTCCTCAGAATGCGAAATAGGACCCTGGAGAATCGGCTTCCCAGAGGGGACAAAAGAGGTACAATGATGTTCGAAATGCTAAGGAATTTGAGAACTTTCTCTATCATCTCGAAAAATACCTCAAGGTGAACCAGATCCATGATGATGAAATGAAGGTCGCAACTGCCTCAATGTTTCTGACGGATGATGCCATGCTGTGGTGGTGGAGGCGGGAGAGTGACGTCGAAAGTGGCATCTGCACTATCGACACTTCGGAGGAATTCAAGCATGAGATGTGCGAGTATTTCGTGCCCAAAGACATAGAATATCTTGCAAGACGGCGATTGATGGAAATCAAGCAGATCGGATCGATCCATGACTATGTTCAAGCATTCACAACGAAGATGCTTGAAATTTCAAGAATGTCTGACGAGGATCGACTATTCCATTTCATGAATGGATTACAATCATGGGTGGAGCAAGAACTCTGACGACAAGACCCAAAAGACTTGAGTAGTGCCCTTGCAGCGACCAAAAGCTTGGTAGATACCTTAAGGCGGCTGAAGTTTGAATACAAGCCCTACAATTCCAATAAGGGTGCAAACAGCAACCACAACAGTGGTGGGAACAATCGGAGAACTCGACAAGTAGAAAAGGGGAACACTAATGCAACGGTCTCAGAAGAACAATGGTGAAAATGCGTGAGATGGCAACACTTATAGGCCTTTCAGGCCACCACAAGGATTGAAGTGTTGGCACTACAGTGGGAATCACTTTGCTTCAAAATGCCCGAATGTCGAAAGCAACTAGGCCAGCACTTCCAAACAATCTGATTTTTTTGTGCAGGGTCAAGAAGAGGAAGCATATGAGAGCACTCCAAATCCTCAGTGCTTTGAAGGAGACCCTGAAGGTGACAATAATGACGTCTACATGACTCATGTACTTGGACATCTTGGTGAATGGGAAGTCCACGACAGCGATGGTGGATGCTGATGCAACACACAACTTTGTCTCGGAAGATGAGGCAAAGAGATTGGGCTTCACCCTAGAGAGGGGGGAGTTACACATGAAGGTGGTGAACTCAGAGGCGAAGCCCATCCACGGAGTGGCCTGGGATGTGGTAGTGAAGATTGAGAGCTGGTCTAGAAAAGCCAACTTCTTGGTGGCATCGATGGATGATTTCAAGATGATCCTAGGCATGGAGCTTCTCAGTTTGGCAAAGATAATCCCGATGTCGCATCTGCATGCCATCGGTATTCTTGATGAGAAGTTTCTGTGGTGGCAAACAAGGAAATGGCTGAAGACTCCCTTGATTCGGTCCTAGAGGCGCTTGTGCCTGCCTTGGAAGAGTTCACAGAAATGATGCCTATGGAACTCCCCAGATGACTGCCACTACGACGTGCAGTGGATCATGCTATAGAATTGGTCCCAGGCGCAAAACCACCTGCAATGGCACCTTACCGGATGAGTCCCATGGAGTTGAAAGAATTGTGACGTCAACTAGATTAAATGTTGTCGGGAGGAATCATCAGGCCCTCCAAGGCTCTTTATGAAACACCGGTGTTGTTTCACCTAAAACACGATGGCTCAAAGAGACTGTGTGTCGACTATCCTGCATTGGACAAGGTAACAATCAAGAACAAGTATCTGTGCTCATTGGTGACTTATTCGATCAGTTGGGAAATGCATGAATCTTTTCAAAGTTGGATCTTCGATCGGGCTATCGAGCTATTGGCAAGTCAAGTTAGTAGAAGGGGATGAAGCAAAGACTACTTGTGTCACGTGCTATGATGCTTATGAATCCTTAGTTATGCCATTCAGGTTGACATGCGCCAGCAACATTCTCAACACTAATGAACAAGATCTTCTGTCCGCACCTTGACAAGTTCGTGGTGGAATATCTTGATGATATCATGGTCTTTAGACGCAGCATGGAGGAGCATGTCAATCATTTGCAAACGGTGTTCGGAGTATTAAAGGAGAATGATCTCTATGTGAAAAAGGAGAAGTGTCTCTTTGGTCAATAGGAGATCAGTTTTCTTATCCAACTACAGTACCTGAGTTGCGGTCCTTCCTTGGATTGACCAACTATTACATATGGTTCATTGAGGGGTATTCTCTGTTTGTTGCACCTGTCATTGACTTGCTCAAGAAGAACACCGCTTGGGCTTGAACGCAATCTGCCCAAGATGCCTTTGAAGAATTGAAGAGAGCTCTTGTGAGAGAGGTTGTGCATAACTTGCTCGACCACTTGAAACCTTTTGAAGTACACACTGATGCTTTTGATTTTGCCATTGGTGGCGTATTGATGCAAGAGGGGCATCCAATCGCTTATGAGAACCAAAAGTTGAAGGAAGCAGAGAAGCGCTATAATGTGCGCAAACGAGAAATAACTACAATCGTGCACTGCCTTCGTATATGGAGACACTATTTGCTGGGAGCACAGTCGTGAAGACTGATAATCTAGCCACGAGCTACTTCTAGATGCAGAAGAAGTTATCTCCCAAGCAGGCTCATTGGCAATAATTCATGGCCAAGTTTGACTTCCTGTTGGAATACAAGTGGGGGTAGACACATTGAGTTGCAAGGCAAAGCTTGCGGCCACGTGAATAGGGGCTTTTGAAGTGCAACTAGAGGGGCAACCTTCTAGAATGTATTCAAGAAGGCATGCAACAAGACTCTACAGTGAAGCATCTAGTATCCCTGGCTAAGACGGGCAAGACCAGGATATTTTCGTTGTGAATGGACTCCTTCTCAATCGAGGTGGATGAGTATTTGTGTCGAGGTGGGGAAATCTTCGGTGAGAACTATTGAAGGAGTACCACGATACTTTGTGGGCAGGCCATCCTGGCCAGGAGCGAACCTTGGCCTTACTTGAACGTGGCTACTATTGGCCACAAATGCAGGACGATGTGGAGACTTATGTGAAGATGTGCCTCATCTGTCATCAAGACAAGGGAGTCAATTAGAAGATTGCCAGCTCATTGGAACCTCTTCCTATTCCGGAGCATCTGCAGGAAAGTCTATCCATGGACTTCAATGTTGGTCTCCCAAAGGTCGATGGACTCAGCTCTATCTTGATGGCTGTGAATTGATTCTCCAAGTATGTGACATTTATCCCAATCTCAAAGGAGTGCCCTGCAAAGAAGACAAAAAAGTTGTTCCTGAAGAATATAGTAAAGTATTAGGGTGTGCCAAAAAGCATTGTTAGCTATCGTGACGACCTGCTACATAGGCAAGTTTTGACAATAAGTGTTTTGACTGCTGGGCTCGGACTTATTGTTTTCAACAAGCTTCCACCCACAGACTAATGGCTAGGCACTTTGTGTGCACGAATCAGAAAAATTGGGTGAAATTACTTGATTCAGCCCAATTCTGCTACAACTTACAAAAGAGCGAGTCTTCGGGGCACAGTCCATTCGAGATAGCCACTGATCAACAGTCGTTGATGTCGCACACTCTTGTTGCTCAAGAAAACGGAAGGCCATCTTTGCTTATCAGTTTGTTAGAGACTGGCAAGAGCAGACGAAGCTAACCAAGGTGTTCTTGCACAAAGCAGCCAAGAAGATGAAGAAATGGGCCGACAAAAGGTGACATCTTGTAGAGTTTAGAGTTGGTGATCATGTCCTCATGAAGCTGTACCCAAATCGTACAAGAATCTTTCGTGAGGGACACCAAGTCCTGATACGAAAGTACGAATGACTATTCATCTTGATCAAGAAGATCAGCAAGCTAGCATACAAGTTAAACTTACTACTAGACTTCAAAGTACATCCAATGTTCCATGTCTGCAACTTGAAGCCCTTCCATGCTGATGAAGAAGACCTAGGGAGGAGCATGCCACAGTAGGCGCCGATCTAACAAAGAACACCATCATCAACAAAGTGAGCGGCAGATCGACAAATGGAACGGATTCTTCGGCACAAAATCAACTACCTTGGAGAGCCGAAGAAGTACTTAGTCAAGTGGGCAGACGAGGAGCAGCCGACATGGGAGTATGCCTTTCGACTGAAGAAGTCCTGGAGTACCATGAAATAGTTGGCACCGAGGACAGCGCATGATTTGAAGGGGAGATGTTGTTCGCCTAAGTCTGAATCTATTTTTCCTTACTTTGCTTTTACTTACTATATCTTTGATTACGCATTTGTTTACTAGTAATGGAGCACCCTCCCACCGATCCCAAGTACATATAAGGGATTTTGTATTTTGGGTGGTCTGCATTTGAATCCTGTAAGAGGCCTCAACCATCCTATGTAAGTAAAGCTGTGATTTCTTTCCAAACGTATTTCCTTACATCGCTCTTGTGATCAATGCAATTTATGCTCATTGTAAGAGCATCCCTCAAATTTCCTTGCGATCTTTGATTTCCTTGAGCCCGCATTATTCTCAAGTCCTCCGCAAACACTTGAGTCCTTTAGGCTTACGACGAAGGTGCTATCGCCGGGCCGCACGGGGCGAAGAAAGTCAGCCCGTGACACATCTATTGGCTATAGATATTCCAAAATGTTTGATTCCATCTTGCATGAAAAATCTCCTTTCTAAAGTCAGAAAACAACACCATTTAGCACGAGGAATTGCTTTACAACACTATAGCAACTTTCTCCATTCTAAAATTGGTCTCTTCTTTCTAATGTCCTCATAAAATTCCATAATCTGCATTACTTTCATAATTTTAGGACCCAATAAGAGATTATCTTTGTAATCAGAGAGTCCTGACATCTCAACCATTCCCTTAATCCAGATCGATCTAGGAGGGGCTAAGTCCCTATTTTGATAAGTCAAAAGCATATCACGCACAGACCATTTCAAGAAATGATCAGGTCATCTACTTCTTCCTGATCTGCTTGTAGAAGACAAAAGTCCTCAACCCCAGTTGTAGGGATGTCAATATATCTCATTTGAATTGGATATCCGACCGATCTGATCCGAAAAAATCAGATATGGATAAAAATTTACTATCTGATTAAGAAATCCGATCGGATTCAGATTTAATAAATGACATCCGATCGGATTCGGATTTGGATATACATAAATATCGGATCAGATTTACAAATATCCTCTATCTAATACTTGAAAAACGGCGAAATCCAGTTCAAAATTCGGATTCGGATTCAGATATAAATTTAAAAAATCAGATTCGGATCTGATTCAGATATAAATATAAAAAATCGGTTTCGGATCGGATTCAGATTGTAAAATCGGATTTCGGATTCGGATATGACTTCACTTTATTCGAATTTGAATCTGAATCCGAATCCGAATATATGAATATCCGAAAAAGCGGATATGATTAAAGATGCATCTGATCCGAATCCAATCCGTCGACATCCCTACCTAGTTGGCCAACCAACACTTAGTCTGTCTGCCATCCCCTACATCCCATTGAATTTGATGACCAACTACCTGCCAGCTATCCAGAACACCTTTCCAAATCAATGGCATATTTGAAATTTTTCTACAAGTCCAAAGACTGTCACAATCCAAATATTTCAACTTTACATAAGCAGACCATAAAGAGGTTGCTAAGATAGAATTTTTAGCAGGATATAGAAGAAAAGCAGAATTAAATGTCCATAGATTGACAAAACCTGCTCCTCCTTCTTTCAGATGACCACACAATTGATGCCAGCTGATAGCATGAAGTGTCTTACTTCCTTCTTGCTCTCCCCAAAAAAAACATGCACATTTTCTTGAGATATCTCTGACAACAGAATTAGGAACCTTAAATCATCTCATCTGAAATCCTATAACACTTTCAATAACACGCATGATTAAACATGTTTTACCCTAGAAAGAAAGTAATCTACTTTTCCACAGCGCCAGTTTCTTCAAGATCTTCTCCCTTAAGGGGTCACAATATTGAACAAGGAGAGAGACCGTAAACAGTGGCAACCCTAAATAGGAGATAGGCAAGGGCACCGACTTCAAGCCCAAAATATGCTCAAACTCAACAAACATTAAAACCTCCACATGAAAAGCAACAAAACAGGAATCTGAGTGGTTTACTACAGGAATTTGAGTGGTTCATTTCCAAACCTGCATTTACCACAAAATCAGCAAACACTGCTTTGATTGCTAGAATAGAATCTTTTTCAGCAGTTGAACACAAGTCACAACATTATGTCATCGGCAAAGCAAGGTAGATTAAATTGTATCCAATAACTCTCGGCACCTTCAAAGCTCCTCAAGATTTTTCCCATTGAAGTTTCCTAGAAAGAATCTTCATCAGAAAAATAAACAGAAAAGGATAAATGGGATCATCTTGTCGAAGTCCATGCTAGGCATGAAAAAAAAAATCACACTCCTTACCATTTACCACAATTACATATGAAGGCGTCGTCATTTATAAAAGAACACCATTAACCCAATGCTTTGCAAAATTTAAACGAAAAAGAGAAAAATTTAAAAATCATTGAAAAATGCTTGGAATTTGCATGAAAATGTTGTTAAATTCAAAAAATTCAAATTTTGAGTTTTGGCTCCAAAACTCTCTATAAATATCTCTACAATCTTCTCTTTTGGGCATGAGGTAACCCTTGGGGAACGTCTAGTACTTTCTTACTTGTAACCTTGAGTCTCTCTCTCTCTCTCTCTCTCTCTCTTTGATTTGTCACTTAAAGTCTCTCTTTCTCTTTCTTTTATTAAGCTCTCTCTTCAACTTATCTCTATTTCAAATATCTCTCTCTTTGATTCCTCTCTTAAATTCTTTTTTTCTCTCTTTTATAATACCGCTATGTTCAATTTCTAGTATCTCTTAAAATCACTTTTTCTCTTGCTTTTATTATGACCTTTTCCTATCTCCCTCACTTCGGTTTCTCTATTAATTCTTTTTCTCTTTTGTTAATATTTCTCTCTTTGATCTATTTCTCTCCCTTCCCCCTCGGTTGGAGTTTTCTCTTAAAATCTTTCTTTTCTCTTATTTATTAATTTATGCATCTCTTCAAATTTCTCCCTTAAATTCTATTTTTTTATTGCTTTTATTAATCTCCCTCTCTTTGTCTTAGATTTATCTATTTTTTTTAGACTCTCTCTCTTCCCATCTCTCTCTTTGATTTCTCTCTTTTATTAATATCTCTCTAACTCTCTTCCATTTCTCTCTTAAAATCTCTACACCTCTCTCCAACTCCCTTAGATTTTTCTCTCTCTCTTTTATTAATCTCTCTCTCTCTGTCTTTTAGTCACACTCTCTCTACAATTTGTCTATTTCTCTCTCTTTGATCTCTCTCTTAAAATCTCTCTTCCTTTCTCTTTTGCTTTGTCTTTGATTTCTCTTTGTTGCTCTGTTTGATTTCTTCTTAAGCTCTCTCACTCTGTCTTTTTAAAATCTCTATCTCTTTCTCACTCTCGCCCTTTCTTTCTCTATCTCTCAAAGTCTTAAGTTTTAAATTCCTATGATCCTTTGTCTAAAATCTAGTTATTCTTAAGAGCCACACAACTTTCCAAGTAACACAACCAAAATTTTCCACATCCAGCCAACAATTCGAAGAAAGAGAGAGTGAAAGATTAACAAGAGAGAAAAAAAGATGTTTTAAGAGATAATCGAAGAGAGGGAAAAAATGAGATTTGCTTTAATAATCAGATATCATAAATTTGATAAAACTTAAGATTGTAAGTTCAAGAAATAATTTTAGAAATTTACAGAAGACCTCATTTTTTATATAGGCTGGAAATTGAACTAGGGATCAGTGAAGAGCTTAGGGCAAGTCTCCAAGGCTTCCTTAGAGGCTTATTTCGAAAGACTATTGAAAAGTGCTTAAAATTATCTATATATACATATAAGGAAAAATTTATATATATGTGTGTGTTTATCTTTGGGATTATGAGAATATCTCTCTTCCATCATTGAGTATGGGAGGAAGCCCCTATTCTAGAAGAAGTTGATGAAAGTAACGCTTCTCGTGCCTTTTTGTGCTTCAATTTAATCGAGGATGTGCGTGTTTAGGAAATTTATTCTTTTGAGACTACTAATAGGATGGTCAACAGGTATATATTAACGCCCTGTTTGGATGGAGGGAAAGTAAAAGAAAGAACAATCAATCCTTTGTTTGGTTGATTAATTAAAAAAAAAGAAAATGAAAGGAAAATAAAAAGTTTGTTTGGTTGCAAAGGGAGAGAAAGGAAAGGGAGGGAAATCAAAGAGATCTCTAATGTAAATCCAATCCTTCCATAATTGGGAGGGAAAGAAAAAACCTATCCATTTCTACTGTGTATACCCTTTCCACCAGCCCTCAGAAGAGACATCAACCAACTTTGTGTGTCTCTTTCTCTCCCATCCACCATTGCTCAAGACTTAGATGGTATTTCACAATGGCCCCTTTACCAAACTCAAGTTTTTGTCATTTTTATGTCATCTAATTAGTGCACCTGAAAAAGGCATTTTGTTCGATTGATATAAATTTTTATCATATTTATTACTACAGAATGAAATGTCAAGTGTAAGTATGGTTCCTCTTTTACTGAATCAGGAAATCAAATTAAAAATAGTTTTATTTGAATGATAAATTTTTGAATGTTAGGGGTATTATTCTAAACTATTATAAATTCTATGTTTTTCTTTTCTTTATCTAGTACAAACAAACGTGATTTTAGCAATTCATTCTTTTCTATCAAAACAAGCTTTATAATCACATCTTTCCTTTCATTTTCTTTCAATTCCCTTCCTTTCCCATTCCCATTCCCTCCCTTTCCTTTCCATTCATTTTCATCCCTCCCTTTCCTTCCCTTCCCTCCATCCAAACAAAGCGTAAGAGAATGATGATTAAAAGGTGGTTAAAGATGTAGTTTAACACTATGAGAGAGAGAAATAAATATTTTAAGAGAAAAATCAAAGAGAGAGAGAGAGAGATCAATAAAAGAGAAAAAATTAAGAGAGAAATAATAGAGAAAGAAAGAGTTATCGAAGTGAGAGAGATTAACAAAAGAGAGAAAAATCGTTTAAAAGAGAAATCAGAGTGAGAGAGAGATATATATATATATATATAAATTGAAGAGATAAAGAGGGAGCAGAAACACTAATAAAAGGAAGAGAAAGATATTTTAAAAGAAAAATTAAAGAGAGAGAGAGAGAGGAATATAGATTTCAAGAGAGAAATCAGAAAGAGATTAATAAAAGAGAGCAAAGAAAGATTCCAAGAAAGAAATTGAAGAGAGAGATATCAATAAAAGATAGAAAAAGAGATATTTTCAGAGAAATCAAAAAGTGAGAGAAGAGAGTGAAAAAGAAGAGAGAGAGAGAGAGAAATAAAAAGAGAAAGAGAGGTTAATAAAAGAGAAAGAAAGATTTTAAGAGAGAAATCAAATAAAGAAAGAGAAAAGGAGAGAGAAATAAAGGAGAGAGAAATAAAAAAGAGAGAGAAAGAGAGAGGAATAAAAATTAATAAAAGAGAGAAAAATGGATTTTAAGAAAGACATCAAAGAAAGATATGTGTTTGTGTGTGTGTATGTATATATATGTATATAAATGAAAAAGAGATTTTAAGAGAGAAATCAAAGAGAGAAGAAGAGAGAAATCTAAGAGGGAGAAATTAATGAAGTAGAAAAATAAGAGATTTTAAGAGAAAAATCATAAAGAGAGATACATGGATAAATAAAAGATAGAGATGGAGACATTTTAAGAGAGATATTGCATGGAGATAGAAGAGAGAGGAAAAAGAGTGATCCAAGAAAAGGAGATAGCAATTAATAAAAGAGGGAGAAAAAGAGATTTTAGGAGAGATGGAAGAAAGAGAGCTAGAGATTAACAAAAGAAAAGGAAAAAAATATTTTAAAAGAGTAATTGGAGAGAGAGAGAGAGTATGTCTTGAATAATGGAGAGGGAAATAGAGATTTTAGTTGAGGAAATAAAGTCAAAGAGAAAGAGCAGAAGAGAGAGATATCAAGCGGAGAGAAGAAGATTAATAAAAGAGGAAGAAAAAATAAAGAGAGGGGGAAAGAGATCGAAGAGAGAGTGTGACCGCGGCCCTAGGCTGGCCTTAGCTGGATTGTTCAATGCTGGTCAGGCTCTTTGACAGGGCATGCCAGTATCAAGTATCAAGACTCTGGCCTGGTGTGCGGAGAAGGACGACAGGCGAGGATGATGCAGATGGGGAGCGCTCGACATAAGATGGATCAACTGGGCTGAGGCACCAGCTCGACAAGGGCAAGGTGGCCTAGCCATGCCTAGTACGAGCCGGGCATGGCCGTATCAAAGTCTTCGACAAGACAGCCTGTAGGCCGAGGCCTCAGCCTACCAGCAAGGGACCGGTGGTAGTGGGCAAGTTGCTGGTGTCAGGTGGCTGGCAGTAGATTACCACAGCCATGACTGATGGTTGTTAGGCCTGGTGGAAGCTAAAGGAGGGTCCATAAGAGGATGGTCTAGAGAGAGAGAGAGAGAGACACGAGGGTGGGGAGGTAGTGGCCGGTAAGCATAGGGCCAATGTTGGTGTGTGTGTGTCGGAGTGCCAAGTAGCAACCAACTTACTACTTGCTGTTGACTTCTCGTTCACTGGCGGTTGAACTTGTCTTCTCCAATGGGTTCTAGAAGAAGGTCTTCCTCAGAAGACGAGGCTACTACTGGTAATGGACTGTGCGCTGTTGAGCAGGCATGGCTTGGGTGAGGAATGATGTGCACTGCAGAGGAGCTTGCAGTGGTCGGCGGTAAGGAAATAGACAAACAATGACTGCCATTTTTCAGAGGCTGGTGGTAGAGTCCAACTTTGGGTGTAAATCTTGATGAAAGGATTTCAGCACACACACACACACACACACACACACACATATATATATATATATATATATATATATATATAGAGAGAGAGAGAGAGAGATAAATAAAGATGAGATAACAAATAAGTATGAGGTAATGTGTATGAGATAACAAATAGATGTAAGATAATAACAAATGTATAAGATAATGCTAAACATAAGTATGAGATAACAAAAGATTTATGAGATAATGAGATAACATTAAATATAAATATGAGATAATAAAATAGTTATGAGATAACACTATGAGCGGGACAAAAAAACGGAGATGCTTTTTTATCGTTAGAGGTGTACATTGGTCATAACGATATGTATATATGGACTCACAAATTTTATCTTTATCAAATCCCCAAATCTTCTTTTTGATATTTTCTTTTTTGTTTCTATAAAAAAGTTCCCTTTTCTATTAACATATGTCTTTTTTCTTATTATTAAAATGACACATGAAAATTCATTCTCTGGGCAACGTATATAATCAGTTCCAGTGTCAAAGGTGGACAAGTGGGAGAGAGAGAGAGAGAGAGAGACATGGGGGTTGGCTTACCTAGAGATGGTCGACCAATACAAAAGCAAAATTGAGAGCAATGGCAGGGGCGGTATTAAAGGCATAATCTCCAACAGGATGTTTGCAAGCCAATGGTGGCTTTCTTTCTTTCTTTTCTTTTTTCCTTTTTATTTTTATGTCAAGTGGTTGTGTATAGGCCTTCTTTTGCAATTTTGTAAAAGTTGCTGCTGAAGGTAGTTTGGTCCTCTTCATATACACAATCTGTAAAATTAATGTAGCGGCCCCAAAAAGTTGATGTTTTTGGAATGAAGAAAAGGTTGGGGCGTGTCGGCAGAGGATGGTCACTTAATTTGCTGTTCTTGTTAATGGCACTGATAAGATGCTTGTATACATTTTTAAAATTCTCATTACACTTTTTTTTTACATTATGGTGAATGAAAGAAGATTTTATATGGTTGTTCTGGGCGTGTGTTTCATGTGGGCATCAGGTACCTTGAGGAGATAAACATGGAGCTGGTTCTTGATGTGACTATTGCTAACGAATGAGCAGACGAGATGACTATTTCTCTTTCAAGAATTGACTCAGGTTTGCAAACTTTTTTTTTTCTTTTTTCAAAAGTAGTAAGACACTGGAGATGATGCATTCTCAATTGTGAAGAGGTCTGCTCCTGTCATATCTATAAGAAAGACTATCAGTGCATATATCTTGGACGATTACTCTTTGAATAATTCAAGCTCAAAACTTACTGATTTTTGTAATTATTCCAGTGAAAAAAGTACTGGAATGAATGAATGCAAGCTCAGATGAACAGTTGACGTCTAAATTATTAGAGCATGATATAAGGCAATGCCATTAATTTTTGTGCGCCGGCAGTTTATGGCTGTGCTGGAGATGCCATTCGTACGGACATCCTTGCCATCTTCTCAACAAAAAAATGGTGGACTCTTTTTTGTTTGTTTTACATACTTTTTCTTGAATCAAGAGTAAATTAGAAAGGGTATGAGTCTTTTGCCATAAACTTGAGGCAGTGGCTCAAGTCTTGTTAGTTGCAGGAGGTTTGAGGTCACATCCTTAGGATATTATGTCCATTTTTCAGACTCTTATATGGGAGGTCTAGTTAGCCTACTTGGTTCTCGCACTTTATCTTTTTTCTTGGTGCAGTTGATAAGAGTTTCAGGTAAGTCACATTGATACTTTAGTAAGGTCCTTGTATTTATGTCGCTCTACTTAAAGTGGGTACTTGAACACGGTTAGGGTGGTGATCTTTGTTTTTACTAGTTGTTTTTTCATGGGGCAAACAAAAAGATCATTTATTTTATACTACGTGTATTGTACATGTATTATATATGTATGCCCACTTTCAGAAGCCTGATTCTTGGATTGCACTTTGCACCCTGCTTGGTTTCTCATGCAACTCTTTCTTGTGAATGATCACTGTAGCATGGAGGGACTTTGGTTAGTTGTTCTCTCTCTCTCTCTCTCTCACTCTCTTTGTGTGTGAGTATAAATAAATATATATGTATATACATAGGTATATATATTAATATATATATATATATATACATAGGTATATACATAAATAAATATATATATGTATATAATTTATTTTTTTTCCTAGCAATCACATGTAAGGATCAGTATTTCTAGGTCTTGTGGTTGTCTCTTGGGTGGGTGCTGGGAGGTGGCTTCTCTTCATTGCGATGGCTGTTGTTGGTAAATGAGCAAAACGTTGAGCAAGGTCTTGGTTAAAGGCAAGCAGTTTAATGTTCTTGCTAGAAATTAATGTTGAAAAAAAAAACTATAAAGAGATTGTTCTTACTATCAAATAGTAGACAAAACAGACATCACAAACATAAAAGACTGTACAAGATTCAAATATTGGATGGAACATACAGAATGGACAGAGCATAAATCAAACAGAACAAGCAGGACAGACAAGACAAATAATAAAAAGAAAAGGAACTTGATGTTCTGTTGCTGAAGCCATCAAATAGTGGGCAAAAAACACCAATAACGTGATGGAAGTGTGGTAGACAGGACGTCCAGTCCGTTCTGTCGAGTGAAACAGTTATCAAACAACCTCTTAAAATGCACACTTAGGCACACTTACTAGCTAAGTATGCAAGAAAGAAGCCAATTTGTAGCTATTGGCATTTCTTACATAGGGAACTGAATCCCCACCTCTCCCATTTAGTTGAAGTAACTTCAATATATGATGCCATGAACACTTCTGGGAAAGAGACCAACCTTGAAAGAATGACAATTCAGCATGACTTGGCAGTTTATGACTGATTCAAAGGATTTAATTAAAAAAATTTGTTGAATTTTGGAGGCTATTGAATCAGCAATTGCATTTGATTCGAATCAGCTGATTCAGGCCGATTCAAGTGGACAGTATCAAGATGGTGAGGGAAAATGACAATGGTTGACGTGAAGGAGACATGCATAGTGTGCACAGGGGTGTATAATGATCAAAATACTCTTAAAAGGAGTGAAACTGTTTTCATGCAGACCTCTATGCATGCACAGGAGTGTGTAATGACCAAACTATCACTAATAAAATGAAAAAGTGAACGTCTTAAAAAGGATAAAAAGGAGATTATAAAAAAGTAAAAAGACTAAAAAGTAATTTCATTATAAAAAATTTCTAAAATACCCCCACCCTCTCTCTTTTGTGGGATTGCATATTTGTTGCATGTACAAAGTAGTGAAAAAAAGTTAAAAATTTTTTATAATAAATGTACTTTTTAGTATTTTTACAAGGATAAAAGAGAAATGAAAAAGTTAAAAAGTGTAAAAAGTAGATTTCTTTATTAAAAAAGTTCCTAAAATACCTCAACCCTACATTTGTTGGTGAGGCTGGATGGAAGGGAGAGGGCAAGGATGTGAGAGAGAGAGAGGGAGAGAGAGAGCAATCAAAGGGGCGATGTTTGTCTCTCTCCCTCCTCGACGCTCTGCTTGTTATTTCCAGTGTTTCAGACTTAAACGGTAGCAACCTATTGATTTTTTATGCATTCTCTCAACATTGGGAGCCAGAAACCGTGACATGAAAAATTTACAAGACTGAATCAAACGAAAGAGAGAAGACAACGAAATGCAAAAGATTCATATTTAACCAAGAAAAGAAGAAGTTACAATCTGTCACCCATTTTAAAAAGCACACACATTTCAGATAATAAACCCCAACATGTGCTAATTATTAACTTTTCACGAGATGGTCGAGTGCAGGACATCTGAAAATTCCCAACATGCTTTGAGAGACAGGCGATCTGTTCCTTTCCATCCGTCGGACATGTTCTTCCTGTTAGACCTGGACACCTCCAATGGCTTGAGAGCAGACATGTCAACTACTGGCTGGAGGCTGCCACAGTTTTTCACCTTCAATGACTTGAAAGCAGCATGTCAGATAATTGCTGAAGCCCGCTACAATCTTTCACCTCAAACGACTCCAAGGCAGGCATGTTAGCGATAGTCTTTAGTCTATTAAATTCAGACCTTTAAAATTAGTGATAAACAGCATTTTAAACAAAATATGGACCTTCTAATGTGTTTTAAATACTAATTTAATGTAAATCATGTTTTAGGTGAAGTTATTTTTGTAAAGAAAGAAAAGATCTTTCTACACTCAAAATTTTGATGTTATAAGAGCCATTTATATTTTATTACTAAAAAATATTATTAAAACAAAAAAAAGCGTTAGCTGACGTTTTTCTCTGCCTTGACAAATCAACCATGGCAGTTTAGAAATGTCACTTTAAGCTGCAGTTAAAAAATAAATAAATCAACGTCATGCAAATATTTCCGATGGCACATTATGTTTGCTGTAAAAGGCATGTATTGTGGAAAATGTAAATAAAAAGGGAATCACCCACTCTACTGTCAATAGTGTTCTATGGTGCACTTTTTTTTCCCCACCAAAATGATTTCTAAAGACCTGTATTATTGTAGCACCTCTAGCTATGAGTCAAAGAGGGCTTGATTTGTTCATTCATTTTTTCTTTCTTTCTGTTTTTTTTTTAGGGCAAGGGGTCAGCCGGGTGGTTTTTTTTTTAAGCTTGGGCATTGGGTCAGGCCACCGGTGGGTACTCGGTACACAGCCCGACTCAGGCCCGGGCCCTGGCTTGGAAAAAAGGTCACCGGGCCAGACAGAAATATTATGGGCTGGCCCGACTGGGCCCAATAAGCTTGGGTGGGCCCGATAACAGCTTTCTAATATATATTTTATATATAATCATACTATTTACTACGATTTTTAATATTTATATATTATTCTATAAAAATATATATATTTTATTAATTTAATCGGGCAAGGCTCAGTCATGGGTTTCGGGCCGGCCCGAGCCCGATTTCTTATTGGGCCAGGCCGGCCTGATACCCGGGCTTAGGTTTTTTTTTTCCTTTTTTTGTACCTGAAGAACAGTTTGATCATTTCATTTAACACAAAACCTAGAAAATTAATGTAGGGTCCATAAAGCAGATGTATATGGGGGAGGAGAAGAGGTCCATAAAGTATTGGCATATACTTTGGAAATGATCTGAAATAGCTATGCAACATGACAAGTATGGCAGGGCGTCAGCATGTTGTCGGCTGGACCCAAAAAAATTGTATATATATATATATATTACAGTCAAATCAGGTCAGGTTACATAGTGTTATGACCTCAAATTTTTGAAAAAATACTGTATTTGGATTTAATCCTAGGTCCAAAACAAATTTGCAGCTATTCAATATAAAATGAATTTTTAAACCCAAGTTCACATCCAAATCAAGCATTTCAAACCCATAATTCGAATTGCATTTCGTGCGACCACGGACCTTCCCTTTGTTTTAAGGTGTCATTCTCATGCCAAAACATGTTTTTAAACCCAAGTCGCATGCTCGAATGGGTCGACAGCCGATTAAACCAAAATCAGATTTGGAGCGAGTTTGGAGTCGCTCAAAATGGAATCGACCACCCATTTGTAACAAAAAAGAACCATTTTAATAACAAAATAATAATTTTATTTTTATAAACAGTCCTTTTTTACTTTATATCATTTTATTAAATTTAAATTTAAAACAACTAGCGAGCCGCGCAACGCGCGACGTGCTGTCGCACGTGACAGTGAGCTTGCGCGACCACGTGCTTGGGTGGCCATGCAGCACGCGTGACAGCACGACATTCGTGGGCATGCGCGTTGCTGCACGCGTGTGCTGCCAAGGCACTTAGCCACTGTTTTTTCTTCAAAAATTGACGTTTAGAGGGCGATTTTGAGCGTTTTAATTGGGAATAGCTTTCCCTACACCTCAAAAATGAATTTTCAGGCATAGTAGCCAATCATACTTAAACAAAACCTATTCAAAATTATTTGAAAATTTTATAAAAATCTGAAAAACTTGAAATTTGAGTTTTGGCTCCACAACTCTCTATAAATACGCTCATTTTCACCCTCTCAAGCAAGGAGCTAGCCCTTGGAGAAACTCTACTGCATTTGAAGACTTAGAGTTCTCCCAAGCTCTCTTCCTCCATTTTCCCTCTTCTTCTCCTCAATCTTCTTCTTCTTCTCCAACTTGGAGCAAACTACAATAACTTCAACGGAGCACGAAGATCTCTTGGAGGCCTCTTCTTCATCACCTTGAAGCTCTATTCAAGGCGAGTCTAAGATCAATCCAAGCAAGGGTGATCATTTTCTTTTCAAAATCATTCTCATAAGAGATATGTAACCAACATCCCATTTCATTCTTTCTATTTTCTTCCCTTCTACATCTCCCCATGGCCATACAAGATAGCTCTAAAATCTCTTAGAGTGAAGAGGCTATCATTGAGTGCATCAGGAGCCTGAGAAGGCGAAGTGACATTCCATTTTATGATTCAATTATGCTATTTTTTTTCTTGAATACAATCTTGTTTTGCTTCTATCATTTTCCTCTCCTCTTCCTCTCCTCACAGCCATATGAGATAGCACTCCATCTCTATTTTAAAGTCAACAGACTATGCTTGAGTGCATCAGGAGCATGAGAAGAGGAGATGATATTTCATTTTATGATTGCAACATGTTCTATCTCTTCTTGAATGTAGCCTTGTTTTGGTTCCTTATTTTCTCTCCTGCTCATCTCCCCATGGCCATATAAGATGGTTCTCAATCTCTATCTTAGAGTCAAGAGACTATGCTCGAGTACACCGGGAGTATGAGAAGATGAGATGATCTTTCATTTTATGGTTGAATCATGCTCTTTCTCTTTTCTTAAATATTGCTTTCATTTTATCCATGCATAGTTGTTTGATTTTTCATTTATATATGAATGCACTGTGAAAATGAGAGTATGATTTGGGATTTCCTCCTTATTCTATGTGAAATTTTGAGGTTGGGACTTATCCAATGCGGGGAGAACCCTCACAAATATGTACATGCTAAAAATGCATCTTCATGTTATTACATTTAGTTTTCTTCTTAATCAGCCAATTAGGAACCTTAATGAGTGCCTCGTTATGTTGCTTATTTTTCTTCTATACCCAATGGTGGAAGAAATATATCTCTTGTAACAAACCAAATAGTAACATTCTATGGTTATATATAAATCCTATTTAAAAAAATATTTTTGAAAGCAAATACCCACTCTAATGTGGCTTTGGAGACTTAGCTTAGGTTCATACATGAGCCCAAGCTCCCTTCCAGCCTACATCAAACTTGAAGTCGGTTGTTTTAAGTTATTTCTTCATTTCTAATCTCATGAAGGCAGATATGTATATACATGTTATATACATATATGTGCATATGATGATTCCTTCATCCGTCTCTCTCTATGTTTCCACATTTTAATTTACAAATTTTCATCTACATATTCTACTTTTCTCTCTCTAGAACCTTTTGTTTGTCTCTTCAAGATAAATATCTTCTCCTACAAATTTCTTATATAAATATATAAATATATATATATATATATTTCTCTTTTTATTCCCCTCTCTATTTAAGTTAGAATTTTATTTTCAAAATCTTATACAAATATGTATACATACATATAGAGAATATATATCTCCTCCTATTTCAAAATCTTCAATCTAGTGATCTTTGAAGTTTTTTTCTCTCCCTCTCTTTCTTTTTATAAAGAATATTGCATCTCTTTCATTCCTTTAAACATTTTCCCATGGTCTTTTATTTACCGACTTCATCAAGACCAAAACTCAAGTAATGACCCAATATTGGATTCATGCTTGATGGTCTACAACCCCAATTCATTTTCAAAATTTTTTTCTTCTTATATATGATAGTTATAAAAAAAATCTTAGATGAATATTATGGTAGGAATGAATGATTTTCCTTTTCAATCATATAGGATCAATGCATTTATGCATTCACACTCACTTAATACCACTTATGATCACAAGCACCTCCCCAAAATAATTTAAGCAATATGAGATGAAGCTTTAGCTAGGTAGTAACCGAATTAGAGCAAAATCTCAAGCCTACTTAAAGTCTTAAGAGAACACTAAAGTGATTTGAAAATGATTTCTCAAGCTTTCCAAATAATATTTACAAAGATTTCTCAATTCTAGTTTTTCCCAAAATATTTCAGGTTCTCAAGTAATTCTTCAAGAACCTTTTTGAAAGTTTGAAACATCAAACTTTCAATATTTTTCTACACCGCATATAGAAAGAGATGTTCAATACAAAATGACATGCATCAATAATAGACATAGTCCTTGGATTGATTACCCTTGGTAAAGGTGCCGAAAACGGTCGATCCTCATACGGGTGAGTCCCTTTCTCTCACATTTTCAGAACAAAACTCATTTTTCTAGAGCACTCCAAAAACCAAAAACCAAAAAGCACCAAAATTTTGGGGAAGCAAACACATAGGTTCTTTTATTTTAATTTCATTACTCTCAAGCCAACCTGCACCAAACATGGGTATTATCACCCCATTTTTTTCGAAAAATACTGTATTCGGATCTAATCTTAGACCCAAAACAAATTTGCAACTATTCGATGTAAAATGAATTTTTGAACCTAAGTTTAGATCCAAATCAAACATTTCAAACTCAGAATCCAAAATCGAGTTCAAAACGACAAAATCTGGTGCTATGAGTGTCACTCACATGCACATACATTCCTTTTATTTTATACTTCGTTGGTGGCTAATTGAACCGAATCTGGATTCAAAACGAGTTCGGAGTCACTCGAAATGATTTCGACCATCCATTTGAAACAAAACACCAATTTTATAAACTTTTTAAATAAATTAAACAAAAAAAGAAAGTTTTATACTCATTTTATTTTATTTTATATTTTTCATATCATTTTAAAATTATAATTAAAAAAACAAGGGTTTTGCGTGATCATGCGGTCACATGTTGCGCGCGACCGTGCGTCGTCGCAACGCGCTATCGCGCAACAATGTGTGCATTGCACGATTGTGCGACTGCGCATGCCATGCACTACCGTACGCCCTCAAGCGCATTTTTGCGTTGGCGTGTGTTGTCAAACCTCATTTTCTTTGGAAATCGACCGTTAGAGGGTGATTTTGAGAGTTTTAAGTGGGCATTACCCTGGTTACACCTCAAAAAAGGATTTACAAGCCTAATGGCCAATTATACTCATTTTAAACCTATTTCTATTTCAAAATTGTATGAAATTCATATGAAAATGTGATGAAATTCAAACAAATTTGAACTTTGAGTTTTGGCTACAAAACTCGCTATAAAAACCCTATTTTCCTCCCTCTTGGGCAATGAGCCTACCATGGAGGAACCTCTTATGCTTCTTCAATTGAAAATTCCAAATTTTTCTTAGCTCTCTCTTTTCATTTCTCTCTTCTTCTCCTGCCTTGGGAGCAAGCTTCTTCAAGTTCAAATTCTTCAAAGGAGCACAAAGAGATCTCTTGGTGGTTCATCATCTTGGAGCTTCATCTTAGGCGACTCCAAGATCATTCAAAGAGAGGACTCATTTATAGTAACATTCATATTTGAGGTATGTAATCTTCCTCTTATTTTCATTTCCTCTTTTCTTCTTGCCACTTCCCGTTGGCTGTGCAAGAAAGCTCAAATGATTTCTTATAAAAAATTAAGAGTTATATCTTCAGTATGAGCAAGGCGGAGTAAATTCTATTTCTACATTTTATCTCCAAAAATATGTTTGCTATATTATCTTACTCCTCCCTTATGCTTGAGAAGATGTTCATGCATGATATTCTAATTTTTCCTTAATTAATGAGCAAATGCATCGTTAGAATGAGTGTTTGGGTTGGGATTTATTCGTTCTTGTGTTGGTTTTTGAGGTTGGGACTTGTCAATACCAGGAAAGCCCTTAACAAATTTGTACATGTTAAAGTGCATGTTCATGTTATTTTCACACTTAGTTTATTTCTTAATCACCCGATTAGGAACCCCAATGAGTGCTTCGTCATTCCCCATTTTGGGAGTTTTTGATTTTTTTTTCATACCCAATGGTGCGAGAAATCAATTTTCTTGTAATAATTGTGGTTTTTATTCATATACAACAATATTTAGAATCATGTTTTCCAAAATATTTTCAAAACCAAATACCGTCTCTAATGCAGCCTTGGAGACTTAACTTAGGTTCTTGTATGAGCCCAAATTCCCCTTCGACTTATATAAAAAATTGGAGTCAGCTATTTTCGAGTCATTTCTTGATTTTAATACTCAACAAAACATATGCATATATACATGTTAGATACGTATACGTGCACATGAATATCTTTCTTTGTCATTCTCTCTATGATTTAACAAACTTTTGTATACGTATATATGAATATATATATACGTGTCATCCATTTTCAAATCTCTCTCTCTCTCTTTCTAAAATGATCTTCTCTTCTCTATTTGATTTAAACCTCATTTTTACAAGCTTTCATATACATATATATCTACATATATATATATATGTATATGAATATGTATCTCTCTTTCTTTTAAATCTTTGATTTTATGATTTTCAAGGCTTCTTTCTCTATATTTCTCTTGTGATCAAATCTTTCATATTTTCCATTCTTTTGAACCTTTTTCTCTCAAGATCTTTTTCATTTGCTGACTTCATCAAGACCAAAACTCAAGTAACGACCCAATATTGGAATCATGCTCCAATATTGGAATCATGCTTGAGGGTCTATAACCCTATTCAAAAACTTTTCTCTTTTCATCAAAAATATTTATTACAAAAATCTTAGATGTATGTGATGGTCGGAATGCCTTTAGATGAATGTTGTGGTAGAAATGAATCAGGTATGATCAATGCATTCATGCATCCATATTCACTTAACATCACAAATGAGCACAATCACATCTCTAAAAGAACTTAAGTAAGTTGAGATGGAGCTCTAACTAGGTAGTAACCGAATTAAAGCAAAATCGCAGGCCTACTTTAAGTCTTAAGGGAACACTAAAGTGACTTCGAAATGATTTCCCAAGCCTTTTAAATGATATTTTCCAATTTTAATTTTCTCCAAAATATTTCATATTCTCAAATAATTCTTCAAGAATCTTTTAAAAAGTTGAGAGCATCAAACTTTCAACTTTTTTCTCAAACACTACACAGCATATAGAACGGAAAAGATGTTAAAGTCAAAATGAAATGCATCAAGGATAAACATAGCCCTTGGTTGATTATCCCTGGTAAAGGCGCCGGGAACGGTCGATCCTTGTACCGACGGGCTAGTCCCTTTCTCTCATTTTCAAAACAAAACTTCATTTTTCTAGAGCACTCCAAAAATCAAACCAAAATAAAAAAATTTTGGAGATGCAAACAATGGGCTTGGATCTTGATGGCTGGGCCGATCCCAGGCTTGATTATTGATGCCCAACTGCTTATTGGGGTAGGTGGCCCAATATCCAACTCTAGAAAAAAGGCATGCATTGGGTGGCTTCGAAGATGGTTGAAATGATTTTATTGTTTCATAGATTTAATGACTTGGTGTTAGCCTATTCAAGCATTTCAGTTCACAAAAACTGCATCCCTTGTATTTTTGTCATTGACGTTGCCAACTTGCACACAAGAATCTTATGGATGGTCAGTAAGCTTTTCCAAGACTTCAACTAAATAATTCAAATTTCATGATAATTTTCTCACTAGAAAATAATTTTCTCAATCAAAGTATGGTGTACAAAGTTGACATGTCTTTTTAGGTGACATTTGGCAACCTACACGAAGCCTAATTGGTTAAATCGGTATCATTAATGTCATCAAAATCATTTTTTAATCAAATTCGAAAGCTTATGATTGTGCAAACTGGTTGAATCCAATTGGAACTGAAACTGTTATTGGATCGGATTAATTAAACGATATATTCCCAATATCAAAATCTTTAATGAGAAAATCAATAGGGTATTTAAGAAGCAAATTTTAGATGATGATGATGGTAATAATTTAAAATATCAGAAATAGTAACCTAATAGTGATACCTGAGTAATAATATTTTAATAACAAAATAGAAAAATATTATCAATTTTTTTTATATTCTTATTTATAGGGAAAGTTTTTTGTCCCATTTATCTCTCTTTTGTTTAAAGACTTTTCATTTTGATGAAAACATAACATATTAAATATGCCATGAAAACATGCACCGTTAGAGTGCATACTTATCAAATATGCATGAAAGAAGCCAAATTTTAGTTGTTCCCCTGCTTACATAGGCAACTAGATTGCCACCTCCCCTATTTAGTGGAACCAGCATCAATAATAATGCCATAAACACTTTTTGGAAAGACTTAGCTCCTGTGTGGCATTTTACTATAGATTAACCTGATTGAACATGAAGAGGCGGATTTATGACCGGCTCAGTAGATTTGATTTAAAAAATCGGTTGAATTTTATGTCTCTTGAATCAGCTCCTGCATTTGAATCAAATCATCTGATTCTGTCCGATTAGATCAACATGAAGCTCTTTAATTTTAGGTTTACAAAATAAGGCAGTAAGGGTTGACGTGTAACAATAAGTGCTGATGCAGTTTACGAGGGCCGACACACTAACATATAGTTTTGACTCCAACATTGAATTTTTTGCCATATTTGTGATGAAGTAAATTGCTGAGAAACAGATGACCCAGGAGGGCCTGCTTCCTTATAAAACTACCGATGCCAAAAGCCTTATATGGACAACTTGGTGTGATTTCTTAGAACCTTACACTTTGTAAAAATTTTACAATTTCAATGCTTTCATATATCCGCCTGAATTTAAAAAAAAAACACACTATAAAATGCATGAATTATAAATTATTCGAATATAAGCAGTTTCCATATATTTTTTTCAAACACCTCATATAATTTTGAAGATATGTGGACAGTGATAGCTAATGCATTTTCTGAAGAGTTAAGAATGTGGGCGCATTTTTCAGATTGTGGGTATGTGTTTTAAATTTGTGAAGATGAATAAATGCATATTAATGGCCTAAATATGAAAAAAGAAAACTTTGAAGGTCGCTCAAATAATGACCAATCCCAATTTTTAGTATTTGTACCGATTCAAGCCAAAGGACATTGCTTTCTATTTGACCCAAACAGCACCACATTTATCATTTATACATGGTACCTGCTGATATTCACATAATTGATACTTGTATTCAATTACAAAAAAAATCAAATGAAAGAGATGGTCATCATTTTGAGTAAGTTAAAACAGCTAGACAAGACTCACCAGTTCAGTTCAACAACACTTCAATTTACCAGACCCAAATCAAACAAGAGGAAGAGAGAAAGATAGAAAGAAAGAAGAGGCAATGAAATGGAAACACACATATTTAACCAAAAGAATTAATTACAATTTGCCACCGATTTTCAGTAATGTTATCTATATGACTAATCTTTTCCCCAGACAATTTCTTAACGGCTGTGGCAGATGGAGTGCTGGACATGAGAAAATCTACAACCGTTGAAGCTTCGAGAGGCAGGCGATCTGTTGCTGTGCATCGGTGGAAAATGTTGTTTCATTTTGTTGTTGTCGGGGAGTATTATTATTTACATCCACCAGAAACTTCAGATTGGGGAAGTCTTGAAGCCACAGAAATTTCAGTTTCGGGAGGCATTGCCAGTGGCCTCCCAAGCTGATGTCCTCAAAGTAACAGCATAGTTCCAACACCTCCAGTTGAGAGAGACCCCACACCCACTGAGGCACACTTCCCCATTTGACCTCCTCATCAACATTCGTGTTGTCTCTCAATTCCAGAGCCTTGAAGGAGGGTAGAAATGTTGGTACCTCCGATGGCAATGACGATGGCAGTAGTACTGCGCTGATTTTGAATCCAACTTCAAGCAAATGAGGTTAGGCATTTCCTCAAGCAATTTCCATCCCAATCTTTCACTTCGGCAATTCTTCAGTGACAGCATTTGGAGCTGAGTCACTTGACCTCCATGCCCCGCCAGCTCCAATAGAGCATAAATCAAGCCTTCTGTCTGTACCTTTGGACAAGTTTCAAAACTCGCCTTTCTTAAGCATGGCATAAAAGTAAGTGTTATTTCCCAGTTGGGCAAATTCTTTACATCCAGTTCCTCAAGTGAAGGATGGTGAGTGGGGAGCTGCTTCAAAATCTTCAGGTAAGACAACTTCAGTCTCTTTAAATCCGGCATGTGATCATCAGATACTTGCTGTAGCCTGCCACATCCCTCTACCTCCAATGACTCCAATGCAGGCATGTTAGCAAGAGTCTTCAACCTTTCACATCGGTACACATGCAACGACTCCAACGCAGGCATGTTAGCAAGAGTCTTCAGCCTTTCGCATCTGGACACAGTCAACGACTCTAATGCTGGCAGGTCACCAACCTTGTTGAGCCCATCACACAGCCAAATCTCCAAGGACTTCAACGAAAGCATGTTTGGCAATTCACACAATGTCGGGCAGTTTTGGACCTTCAATTCTTCCAATGATTTAATTCCTATCACTGTTGCCAACAATGGGCAATGCTGCAGCTGTAGTGTCTGCATCTCCCCATAATTGGTATCCAAATACCATCCCTATCTCCTTTATAACTATAAATTCCCAACCTCTCTATGCCATATGGAGGTTCCAAAGCCTCCAGCAAACTCCTCTCTTCGGAAGCATTATCCACTCTGTCATCCTCTTGCTCCTCAAAATAAAATTTCACCCCAATTAACTCATGCTTCTCCTTAAGCTGTGCATTTTTTGCATCAATTACTTTCACCCTTCCCCCACCCAAACATTCTATTAACAATTCTCCCTTCAGTTTGTTCAAGTCTTTTAGTTCCCTAATATTGCATCCTCTTGTATCCCCCTTGCCATTGCATACAATAAATCTATACAAGATCCGTAAATTAGTAAGCTTCCCCAGGCCTTCGGTTATAAATTTTAATTCCTCTATATCTTTCAGCCCAAGATACTTCAAGTTGCTCAGTTCAACTATTTTCTTGGGCAATTCTTCAATTTTACTAACACTTAAATCCAATATTTGCAAGTTACAGAGTCTGCCGATTGAACTGGGCAACCGTTTCACATAAGAATAGCTTAGATCGAGATATTTTAGAAGTGAAAGATCTTCAATTGACTTTGGCAACTCATACATCCTATATCCCCTCAATGACAACACCCTCAACCACTTGAAATTGGTTAAGTGTGCAATATAAACCGAACACAAGTCTGACTTGGAATCAGAATCAGGATCGCACAACAATGTCCAGACCTTATTTGCTGGTCCTGAGGCATTGTACTTGTGCTCTGCATCATCGATTGCAAGTAATGACAGATGGGAGGTGTGCTCAGTAGCAGAGGCATGGCTATATTCCTTTCCACCAATATATAAGGCAAGGTCATGAAAAATGTCATGCAATTTGAGATCCTTAAGTTTAGTTTCTTCAATCATGCAACGATTTATCAAATCATTAATCCATTAGTTAGCAGTCACTTCCACATCAATGCCTTCCTTTTCCTCAACTAATCCATGTGCCATCCATTGCATGACCAATCTACCCCTTTGTATGTCATAATACTTTGGATAAATGCAGCAATATACAAAACAACTCTTCAAGTAATCTGGCAAGTCATCGTAGTTCAGTATGAGACCAGGAAGAATGCTACTACGTATTTCCCATATCTCACTCTTGTCAATGCTTTCCCAGTCGTCTTTCATCATCCTTTTTGTATGCATTAAGGATCCTACCGTCTGGACAACAAGTGGCAACCCACCACACTTTGCCACTATTTTCTACCCGATACCTTTCAAATTGCGACTCTCCAATACATGTTCTTGTATCTTTGCCACACGCAGAAACAAGCTCCAACTTTCATCCAAAGACATTTCTGTTAATTTATACATATTATAACCAATTCCTTGAGAGACTTCTACCTTTCTACTGGTGATCAAAATCTTGCTCTCCTTTGCACCTCCCGTTAGGGTGTCCGCTACCTCTCCCATCCACCAACCTAATTCCCATACATCATCTAAAACCAATAAGAACTTGCTCTTTGACAGCTCACTCTGTAATCATGTGCACAAACCACTCAAGGAAGTGCTACCTTTAAGTTCTCCTTCTGATTCCTTGCATACTTCCTTTAGTATTTTTCGCAGCAAACCCATATGATATGGCTTCTCTGAAAAACAAACTCACCACCTGCATTTCCCCAACTGTTCTTTGAATTTATTAAAAACCATTTTTGCAAGAGTTGTTTTCCCAATTCCACCTTGGCCTACAATGGATACAATAGAAACAACATCTTTTTCCAGCGCACTACTATTTGTATAGCCATCAAACAAGAGTTCTTTTACTTTCTCTTTAACATATGCCCTACCCATGGGTGGTTGTGCAGTACCTATGAGATGGGATGTCTGTCAAGAATTGTCATGTTCACCACCAAAAGGATGCTCACTCTCAACTTTTGGTGTTCTGTTGAACAAATCCACCATTTCCATATCTTTTTCTATTTCATTAAGCCTTAGGTTGATCCTTTTAATTTCATTACCAAGTTGGTAAGAAGCAAATACATGTTCCTTAAAGCGAGAGCACAAAGTGATCCAGGGCTTTCTTTCCTTGTTCCATGAAGTTATTGAACCCTTTTCTCTTTTCCTGAGCTCAATTATGGTTTCATATCCTTCGATGATGTCCTGGGCATCATATAAAACGTCCTTCAGCTCTGGCTCCAGATATCTGTTTCACTGGTTTCTGAAAAATGGTTTTCGCTCTACGACTTTGATGGTCTTCTGCAAGCCTTCCAGCCTTTTCTGGAGCTTCTCGACTTTGGCATTCCGGATGAGGTCCACCTTGTCTTTCAACAAACTGGTTACAGACCAGAACATGTTAGAAATGGCTGCTTCTGCAAATGCATCAATTACAATTGCCATCTTCCCCAGTCTCTCAGTAGGTGGAAGAGGAAGAGGAGCAATTTTCAAGTGTGTGTGTGTGTGTGTGTGTGCTGAGTGCTTAATTTGGGGTGTGGTGAGCACATGTGCTTGAGTGCTTCAAATGTGCTAAATAAGTCAGGAAAAGACCCCCAATCCGAGTTTACTATTTCACCTAAATTTCTGCTTTCTGAAGTTAATTTGTTTATCTGATTGTATTTATGTAAAAAAGTTTGGATGAATGATTTTTTTTTGAAAATCCAAAATTTTATTAAATGTTGGGTTTGAGCATACAGCATATACACGGACGAAAGACTGGTGTGTCTGTGTGTGTATATATGTGCATGTGTACATGTATGGATTTCTCTAACCCATATATAGTTAAATGACAGCATGTTCACGCGAAAATATTGTGCATATGCCATGTTTACTGTATGTGCTTACATTCTACCGCTTCCATATCTCCCTCTCTAGTAATGGATATAGATATGATTTTGATCCAATGAAAGTACATGACACATATTAAAACATGTGAATGCAATAAAAATGCAAACTAGATCCAACTTTTATGTCTGTGAGTTAGATCCACACATCTTCAAATAGAATTAGAGAATGATATGTAAGTTTGAAACCAGTCTGCCCCACTGCTAAGTCAAAATCTTATGTTATAAGAGTCATTTGTATTTTTCTTATTAAAAAATATTTAATAAGAAAATGACTAACTTAATTTATGTTTCTCATCAAGTCACTTTTAAGAACATATTTATGAGGTTAGATTGCCCAAAAAACATTTTAATAATTAATCTTAATAGGTCTAGTTTTTGTCTCTTACCCAAGTGGCTGCATTTCACTAACTTTCATTATTTATATATATACACACACACACAAACACACACACACACACATATATAAAGAGAGAGTGACAGCAGAAGTGCACTCAGATCTGATTGTAGAATGGATCAATGGCACAGGTTCACACAGATCAGATCTTAGAATGGATCCAAAATGCAATTAGTTAGGAAGCTCTATTAAATGAATGGGTAGTTCATTTGGAGCCGATGAAGATGATAATTAATTGAAAACCCTAAATTTATTTTGCTTTCATTTTAAATACAGCTTATACTTTAATTACTTCTATGCCGGGCGCAGGGGGGGGTGGTGGGGCGGGAAGAGAGAGAGAGAGAGAGAGAGAGGGATGAGAGAGAGATCTTTTGTTTTGTCTACAAATCATTCTACTTGTTTACCGTTCCAAAGTACAGCCGCTGAAAATTTGATCTTTTATGTTTATTTCTAGTTCTGAAAAGTCTAAGGTGGCGGTTTAATGGTTCAGTCTTATTCTTTTCCTTGTTTTCTTTTTAAATGGAAGACCTGATTAACAATAAAAAAAACACAATAGTTTTACCATGGGAGGAATGTGTAAGTAAAAATTGCAATGCCGTCAGTATAAGTTGTAGCTACAATTTGATGAGTACCAGAATCCGAAGGTTAAACTTTTCAATGCTTTTAGGGTCCCTACACTCTAGTAAGTTAAAAAGATACAGAAGGTCACATGACACGATACGACAAACTATTATAACAATTGATATATTCTTACAATTGAGATGGCCCCTCACCCTATGCCATGGCCTTTGTTTTGATCCTTCTTGCTTGTCACATCAATACCTTCGGCCATCTCCAGTGCCTTGTGATCCACCTTGCTAACCAGTGTCCTCTTTCCCTCTTTTCTGTGGAATCGAGATACTACTTTTTTTGTTGACACTCATTTTTTTTATTGCTTGCTTGTTACCGCTTGGCCTTCTCTCCCCCACACCCTCCCCTCTCTTCGCAGCAGCTTCTTCTCTTTTCTCCTTTACCTTCGGTCAACAGTGGTTGGCAATTTACTTGGTGGTCTTGAATCATCTACTATTGGTGGCAGGATTCGCAAGAACACAATAGTAGTATGTTCAAAACCACATCAGCAAGTGTTCCTTCAATTGAATGCATTGTGAAGGTAGATGTCTACCTTGCTCTTTGCATTGGCCACGGGATGACATCCGCCTAGAGGGGGTTGTGCGTCTGCCCTGGCACCAAGCCTATTTTCTTTCATCAAACATGGGAATACTCATCCTAGAAAATTGATTCCATTCCATCACACACAAGGGCAGAGGGAAGGGGGGCAGGCTCCTGCCTTGGCATCTCCCCCCCACCCCCCTCTCAGATATTAAAAACTTTAAAAATTTATATGTAAATCTAAAAAATTTTAGTTTAATATATATACAAATTTGAAAATTTCTATTTCTGTATTTCCGTGCCTGTTAAAATTTTGAAACTATAGTTTACCCCATGCGACAACAAATTCCTGGTTCCGCCCCTGATCACACATGCTTCATAACTAGAATGAGGACAACGGTTCACATTCAGTGATTCCACGAAACAATTTTCTGGAAACAAGTTACCAGTTAAAGGTTTCTATAGGATCAAACTATATATAGAAGACAAATCTATACAGGTAAAATTATTCAATGGTACAGACTTTTAATCAACACCACCCTTTTAAGTATCAACTGCGCAGGCTCTCACCCTTTCACTTTTCACTTCTCATGGTCTCTGTTTGTGACTTGATCGACTGCATGTTTTCCTTTCTCATTTGTCTTCTCCTCATTTCCATGTTGCCATCTAAGAAACAAGCAGGGGCAGAGTTAGGAATTTTTCATGAGGGGCCAAATTATAGTTTTAAAATTTTAACAATAGTGAAAATATAATTTTTAAAATTTTTTGACATCAGATATATGAATTTTGTAATTTTTTTAACATGTAAATTTTTATTTATATTTATTTTATGGTCTAGATACCAGCTATTGGAAATCAGAAAATTGGGGAGGACAAGATCACCTTGGACTCGTTGGAAAATCAGCGATCCTTTCCTCTGAGTTTTGAACAAGTGAACATGGGGGAAGAATCCATTGGAAATTCGAAGATATTCCTTGCATCGACTTCCAGACATGAAAGAGAGTTCTGGATTTTTTTTTGGCAGCCCTCTTTTATTTCCTTCTCCAATCATCTTGAGACTTCATTTCTTTGCCGTCTTCTTCATTGATTCAATTCTCATGCAGAATTTCTTGGAATAATGTTTTGCATTTCTTTCATAAATTTATAGTTCTGTATTTCTTCATTCCTATCAATGGCTTTTGTGATTGCAATCGGATTTGGTTTTCTTTTTCCTGTTGCAATTGATTTTTACTCCGACCTACTGAGTTTATATTGATTGATTATTACAATTGGAAGAAAACAGAGCTGATCGAGTCGGCCATGGATGAAAGCAACTATGTTCTTCCTCCATTCTTCCCTTTCCCAATGTAGAAAAACAAAATTCAAAATTAGCATATAAATTATAGAGATCACAATGCAAAAAAGCTTGACGAGTTAAAAACCCAAGATTTTACTTTAAAATATGTTTAAAAAATGTAACTTTTTTATCAAAAAAAATTGCATTGAACATACCTATGAGCTTATTGTTTGCACCCCACTTCCCTCAGTGTGGCTGGGAAGTTTGCACACGAAGCAGGAAAAATCAAGTTTTGATTAAAAATAGATTTTAAGAGAAAGGGACCCATCTCTGCCAGCATTAACAAGGGCAATCGATCCAAGGTTAGAGTTTTCTCAAGCTTGACAAGTTATTTTTTTCTACATGCAAGTGTGGGGATTGGGTTTCAGATTTTTAAAGTTCATTTTAGACAAAGAGTTGGATTTGATTCAGAATATTTCTGTATTTCAAAAATTTTGAAGATCGGGAGATCATTCTTGGTGCGGAATTTTTGAACTAATCATGGATTTATCAATTGAACTTTGATTTGGTCCCAAAAATTGGAATTGGAAATTGAGAATCGAAATATTGGATTTTGAATTGAATTTGTGATTAGGTAATTAAAGCTTTCTTTTTGAAACTGGGATCCTGGAATTGAAAATTGAAAGTTTGGGCTAAACTTTAGAATTTCAAAGATAGTTTGGATTTTGGGATTTGAAGTTTGACTTGAAAAATCTTGGAAGTCTTGGAACCGGAATTCAGTCTTGAAGCCAAAATTGAATTTGGGAAAAATGAATTGGATAGTTGAAGGCTAGTTGAAATTTTCGAGAATCGAATCTTTGATATTGAAATTTTGGGTTTATGGTAATTTTCTTGATTGGAAAAACTTGAATTTTGATTTTTTTTTTGAATTTTGTCAAGGTTATGAAATTTTGCTTGAGTAATTTTTGGATTTGAAATCTGTTCGATTTTGAGAAAAATCCATTGGAATCGTTTTGAAATTTGATTTTGAAAGTTCGGATTTCGCTCAAGTTCTTGTCACAATATAACTTAATCATGGAAGCAACTCTAACTTGATTCACTTAGATTTTAGTGAGGTGCATTCATGAAGTGAGTGCATGTATGCATGAAATAAACTGCATGTATATTCATGCTTCGCTCTATTTTTCTTCATGCATAATTAAATTTGATCAAACATAGACATAGACCCATCGAGGAGGTAGAAAATATAAGACGTTCCCCGAGCCCGTCCTTGATGTGAAGGAGGACATAAGCTTAGGTTTTAAAATTTTTGTTTTGGAAATAGGATTTGAAAAATTCATTTGATAGGCTGATTTCTACTCATTTTTTACTAAATCGTAGGCAAAAGGAATTAATTAATTTGTTTGAAAATTTGGAGGGTTTGAGCTTTGACAAATTTTCTCTCTGGGTAGCAATATCACTTTTGCGATTTCCTTTAGGATGAAACGTTTTGAAAAATTGATTATTGAATTTTTATTTTGGAAATAGCTTGATATATTTTGATTGTGGAAAATGGCATGATTTTTGGAGATGATTGGATTTTTGGAAATATGTATTCCCAAATGAGTTTTGTAAAATATTGAATTTCTTTTGTGGTTTTGATCTTTATAAAAGTCTAAGGATTTCTTTTTGAAATGCAACAAGATTAGATATTTTTATTAATGTATTTTGATTGTGGAAAATGACATGATTTTTGGAGATGATTGGATTTTTGGAAATATGTATTCCCAAATGAGTTTTGTAAAATATTGAATTTTTTTTGCGGTTTTTATCTTTATAAAAGTCTAAGGATTTCTTTTTGAAACGCAACAAGATTAGATATTTTTATTAATTGCTGATTTTCAAAATCACAAGGATTTCTGAAATTTTCAGAAATGAATGGTTAAGACGGGCTCATTGCAATTGATATATTCCATTTACAATATAGACCACACTCATAAAGTGAATCCAATTCTTGGTGGAATCGATTTGATGATATAATTAAGTCTGATTCCTTGCTCATCCAAGGAGTAAGGAATCCATTCAGGCTTCACTGTCTTTTTTTCTTTGCATACATCAATAAAACATTCAATAACATAGACAAATGAACAACAATTTCTTCCAAGCCATAGTGGCCTTCTCTTTCCAATTTTGCACAGGTAGAAGGACTCTTTGGAAATTAGATTTGTGTTTATGAAATAAACTCAGCTTGATACACTATTTGCTAATTTGCAAAAATAGAAAATTTAGTTTGGATTAGTTGTGAGAATCGTGAAGCACGTATGCTTAAATAAGTATATTTTTATCATGGTGACCCAGCGGACAGCTTTTAAATCATGCTGCTTAGGGTTTGGTATGTAGTGTCAAGCGACTAGACATTTGAAATGATAGTGGTCGACCTGGCGTTGCTCCTAGAACAGGGCAGAACAGGAGAGGACACAAAGAAAATGATGCCTTCAGCGTGGCATGTTTTGAGTGGGGGTCCCCTTGGTCTGGGGACTGCCTTGAGCTGGGGACTCCTTGGGCAAGAGTTCAACTATCACTACAGAAAACCTACGCATTACTGATGGCCACAAAATGTCGGTGAAAATAGAATGCACGTCAGTAATGTTTGACCGACATTTTGTTCTTTGGTTGATAAAGGGAATGTCGGTAAAAATCATCATTGATACAATGGACAAAGCATCAGTTTAAGGTATCACCGGCGCGACCAAAACATAGGTAAACATTGACTATTAACGACGTCCTCTCGCATCGATAATAATCTATTATTTTCAACATGTTAGTGACCTTCGGTAAAAACTCTTCCAGCAGTGAGACAGTACATCGGAAAAATATAACTTTTCACTCATTTAAACAATTCGGCAAAAACACTTATGGGTGGCTAAAAAGGCGAAGGATGGAAAACATTCAAACATCCAAAAAAACATTCAAATGACAACTAATCAAAATAATATTCTATGAATAAGTATATGTGTACTTGAATTACATGTGGTCCAAATCTGACACCAAAATCCAGCCACAATGCTCTGGAATCCAATGACAAAAAGTTAGGGTAAAATTCAGGGTTTTGTAGACATTTTATGTAATTAGTATATCAGATTGAAGGTAATAAGGTCAACAAACATTCTTCTAAAATTTAACATTGGCTAACATCCTAGGCCAACTCAAGTGAAGGAAGCCTACACAGACCGACGATTAAGCCATTCCAAGAGTGCACTACTATGTGTTTACGGCAGCTGTGGAAACAACTCAAATTGTGTTGCTTCCATTGGCTGCTTGCCAGATCCATGCGAAAACAGTCCTTCGAGACAAGCATCTCTCAGCGGCCCGCACCTTGGCCTAACTGTGACCTTAACCTGTAGCTGTAGACATGCCACTGGTGAAACCTCAGCCCTGGCTTGCTGTGACAATCATGGAGACCCTTTCCATGATCCACCATGGCCGAAGTTTAAACAAGAACACTTGCAAAGTGCTCTATGGACACAGTCATCATCTCTTGGCTATGAGGGGATCCTTTATAGGCAAATGACAAGCTTAGCAGTCTGCTCTCACCTATGCAGGGTCAAAGCCACGGGAGGGCCCACAGGGGCCCTAGACTGCACTAAAAAAATATAAAATTTTAGATGTAAATATTAGAAAATTTCACTTGTCATGTATAAAATTTTTGAAAAATGACATTTCGGCCCCTGTCAAATTTTAGAAACTTTAATTTGGCTCTCGTCATGAAAAATTTCTGACTCTGCCCCTGCACCTATGGTCCACTTGGCCTTACATGTTGGCAGCTTCAACCACCACCAACAAGCATACGAGATTGGAGTACTGGTCAAAGCCCCGCCTGAGCATCCTTCATGTGTCTTCATGCCTACATCTAGTCAAAGCAATCACTCCTTGCTGACTGGCATGAAGATGTCATTTGGCAACCTCATGATATTGGCAGGCCTTCAACCATGGATTATGCGAGAAGACGTGCACCGTTAGGTCGTCCACTCGTTGGGCCTTGAGAAGAAGGCCCATTTTAAGGGGACTGGGTTGATGTCGTTCTGGCTTTACCTGCATCTATCTCTCTACCCTTGAACCGGCTGCTACCTGCCCCACTTGACAGGCATTTTCAAGGAGGCTATCTCATGGTCCAGACCTCAATATGGGCCTACGCCCTTTCAAACCTTGCCTGCATCCACTTATTGTAGCATGTCCATCTGCCTCTGGAAGAAGTTAACTCAGCAGCGCTAGCAGCCAAGAGTGAACTGGCTATGCCAGCCGAGTGCCCAACTCTAGCAACAAGGCTTGAAGAGTAAAGCAGGGAAGGACATTTTGGTAATTTATTATACAAATGTCTTCTATAATCTTTTTATTTTTTTCCATTTTTCAATTTTGCCTTTACAACTGTTTTCTTTTTATTTGTAAATTAAGGGTATTTCAGTCATTAAACATACTGACGCACAAAAATTCATGCACCAGTATGGCACATATAACCAGATTCGCAAGGCCTGCGATAGGTAGCATCGAAGGCTCAGTTAAAATGTTTTTGTTGTTTCCTAGATTTAATGACTAGATCATTTGCCTATAACTATGGCTGCTAAATATGGGGATAGAAGGGAAGGTCCAAACAAAGCATAAGATAGCTGGATGAATAGAATGGTTAAGGTCTCAGGGTGTGCCACCCAGTGGGTTCTTTGGCCTTCTCTTTTTAGCCATGTTTGGATGGAGGAAAACTTAAGGAAATGTTTAGTGGATGAAAGGAACAAGAAAGGGAATGAATTGAAAGAAAATTGGTATGGAAAGGAAAGAAAAGGAGAAGAAAAGTAAAAAAGATTATTATAAAAGCTTGTTTGGACATAAAAGACAGGAAAGGAGATATATTTTATATTAAAATTATGCGTACCATTTTTTGTAACATATTTTACTTCTTATATGCAGGTTTGCCGACACCTCCTGATTTCAGCCATTGATACGTACAGAGGAAATTTGAAGTCTACAGTATTGGACTTGGTTTCATGCTTTGAATATCAGTATAAATACCATTGGAATATCTAAGATGGACTACATATATCAAAAACTTGGTTAGACTTATTTATACATATGTACTTGTTATTAAAGATAATATCCATTCATTTGTATGTTAATCAGTAATATGTTCTGTATAATACATTGATTGCATCATTGTTCAGTTATTGATATCGGGCAAGGCTTTTTTGTATTACTATTATTCAGGTCGCACATAATATAGTATAATATAAAACATATTATAACTTTTTATTGACAGGTATCTCACATCAGTACAAATGTAATTTAGCATCCATAAAATATCTATGACTGACAGGAAGTGATTGTCAATATGAAATATAATTTTTCCTGACAGGTATTTCCGTTAGTAAAAGGTGCATTGACTGTAGACAGTCATTAGTATATCTGGCATACTTTAGTGACGGCTCTGGATGTGTTTCAGTAAATTCCCAGCAATACATGATGTCCACGATTGTCAGTATAAGTGCACAACTTACTGACAGATGTAAGCAAGTGTCGTTAGACCCCATTCAATACACTAACTGCAACACCCATTAGTATAAGTCGACATATACTAATGTTCTAGTGGACCCGTCAATGAAAGATTGAGCGGCACAATCTACACTGCTGGATGTGAATCCATCAATAAAAATATTAATGGTGGTTTTGACATTTTTAGTTGACGTTTTTTGGCATGTCAATAATGTGTCTTTTTTTTTTGGGGTGATCTAAGCCTTTGGATGCCAACAAATTGAATTTGAGCCATATGTATCGTTTCATAATGTCCAATTTCCGATGAAAACTGACCAGCAGTAGGCTCCCATCTTTTGTTAAGAACCGAAAAAAATTGGAAACCATACACAAATTATAGTAGAAATCCGATCCATTAACATCCCTAGATCTTGATATTTTCTTCATTTAAGTCGAAGCACTAAATTAATGGCAATTTAGGTCCCGATCTATGGGTTTAGGTGAAAGATCAGACTCGTATGATTCAATGGGGATCGTCCATTATAGGTAGCGCTTGAACTTCTAGTCACGTTAAATCAACTGTGGAGATTCAGTTGCCAACAAGTGTTCTTAGAGACGACCAAGACTGGACGAGATAGAAAGTAGTGAACGCAGCCAATAACTTGTTAGTAAGTAGGACTGCACACGAGTCGCGTCGAGTTCGAGTTGGGCCGGCCTGAGATTGACTCGAGTCAGAAAACTAAAAGCTCAAGCTCAACTTGATGATACAATGTCCAGCTCAAACTTAACTCATTTATTTTGCTTAAGCTAAACATGTCCTGTTTTTTTTAACTCGTTTAGTTAGTACTTGTTCAACAAATATCCTATATCCAAAGATTTTACATATTGAACATCGGCTAAATTCGGTTCAGAATTTTCAAATTCGGATATGAATTTCAAAATGGGATATGGATAGTGAAATTAGATTTCGGATTTGGATTTGGATATGACTTTTCCTTGTTTGTATTTGAATCTGAATATTTGGATATCCGAATAAATGGATAAGTTAAGAGTATATCCAATTCGAATCTGATTCGTTGACATCTTTATTCATATTAGTTTAACGCTTACTAGCATATTACGATGTTCAAATATTGTTTAAAATATTTTTTTCTAAGCACACATTGTGATAATAGCCATGTTAGAAATTGGTTCAAGTTTTCCTTTGTGGCAATGGTGGTTTCACTTACATCATCCATATTTCAGGGCAAATTCTTTTATATGTCCCCTCACTTAAATGATACTCCTTTGTCCCACAAGAAAAAAAAAAGGAAAGTTTGAAAGCAACCAATGAACAAGCAATGTAATATTCACTTAAACGCACAAAAAGAGGAAAGAGAGAGAAGAGCAGACAGGTTAACAAGCAAAGGGCGCAGATGTGATATAAACCCGCAAAAGAGGGGCACCTGTCGGTCACTAGACGATTTTTATTCATAGCAAGTAGGGCTGAAAAATGAGTAAAGCCAGCTTGAGCTCATCTTGCACTCTCTCATCAAAATGCGACTTCAACTCGGCTTGTTTATAAATGACTCAAGCTTGAGTTCAAATGTACGCTTGAAATGTTAATGAGTCCAGTTTGAATTGTAAAAGCATGACTCAACTCGACTACATAATAAATGTTGAACTATAATGAAAAAAATAGTTAAACGAATAGTAATTAAACGAGTTAATTGAGTTAAACAAATTAAAAGAAACAAGTCATGCTTAACACAAACAAAGCTGAATGAGTCGAGCTCAACCTCAAGCTTGACTTTTCTGAGTGGAGCCACGTCGAGCTGGCCCAATTCAAGCTCGGCTCGTATGCAGCCCTACTAGTAAGTCATTGCCTGTGGTCACTACTTTCTATCTGTCAGTCGAAAAAAGGAGTTGAGATAGCGAAAAAGAGAGATCTCCCTCTATTATTTTTCAGCACTAAGGGAAAGTAGCATCACTAACATTCCTTGTAGCGTGCCTTCTACCTCCTTCTCTCTCTCTCTCTCTCTCTGTCAAAAATTTTCTCCTCCCATTTTCTCTCTCTGCCTCTATCTGACTGTCTCACTCTCTCTCTCTCTCGACACGAAAATGAAAAAAAAAAGAATGGGAGGAGAAAAATTATCACATATAGAGAGAGAGAGAGAGTTACTTTCTAGTGACGATAATTCATGCGCAAGGACTTAATTAGGTTGGATATATCTGAATATCAACCTGATTTTGAATCCATTTAACTGGATTTAGTTAAAAAATGATCCCTTCGTAGCCGAATTCGATCTACTAAAGATCCAACCCAGTTATGTTTAAATTTGGGATCTCATGCTATCGAAATTCAGCTATAAAAGATAAAGTCCAAGCCCGAATCAAAATAGACACAATCCTGATAGCTCAATTACAAAAGAATTGAATCCAATGTGAATCCAAACCGTTGATGATCGAGTACCAGAAATATGGTTTTGAATAGAATTGAAGCAATGCTGCGATGGGATGCCGATGGATTGGATCAGATATATCCTTAATCATATCTACTTTTTCGGATATTAACATATTCTGATTCAAATTCGGAATCTGAATCCGAAATTCGACTTCACAATCTGAATCCAACTTTTATAGTAATATCTGAATCCAAATTTTGAACTGAATTTTGCCAATTTTCAAAATGTAAGAGCACTAGATATAGAATATTTATGTCAAATTAAATCTAATCTAAATCATTTTCGGAATCCAATCAGATATTTATGTACATCCAAATCCGAATCCGAATCCAAATTTTATCAGAAGTCATTTCTTAAATCCAAAATCGATCTGATTTCTTAGTCGGATATTAATCTTTTTTCATATCCAATTTTTTCGAACCAATTTAGTTGGATATCCGATCCAAAACAGATATATTGATATCGCTACAATCCATCATTGAAGAACTATTTCTCTTTGCCACAGGAAGGAGAATGCCACTGGGAAACAGTGTTTTTGGCATTTGGATGGCAACTGCGACAGTTGTTTGGGAATTTTGACAGCCACTGGATGCCGTTGAAGATCCATGACCACCTTCCACGATTGACAGAAGCCATTAAAGAAAGCATTGTTTCTGGTGTTGGAACATTGCCAGTAATAGGAAAAAAATTTCACATTGTAAAGCTCCTTTACCGTCCTTTTTCTCCCAGCAACTTTGGCCTTCCTTCACTTCAGATCCAAAGCCATGTGCACAATTTCATTTCCTTCTTCTTCATTATGTAAGGTCGGCTATCACTGGTCCAGGTTGCTGTCACGCCTGTCACATTACGGATATAATCTAAAACTTTAAATTATATGAGTTTGCCACATGAGACTCGAGTCGCTGGCCCATGAACCTGGGTTTACTCGACTTCTTCTAGATCGAAGTAGGCCTGGGCTCCGGGCCGGGTCGCCGGCGGGTATCCGGTACCTGGCCTGGATGGGCCTGGGTCCGGTAACGATTTGCACTCGTCTGGCTCTCACCCATTGCGTCTGGCCTGGCCCAACATTAAAATGGGCCGGGTCCCAGTTAGAAGTTGGGGCCCGTTAAGGCCCGATAGCCATTAGGTCGAAATAACTTGACTTGAGTCTTTCCTTTTTCATTTGAAAGGGACATATCTGCTGCCTGCGCTGCATTGCCTGTCCGATCCACCGACCACCGTCGCTTCCATCGCACTGCTGGTCTACACTGTCACCATCGTCGCACTGCTGGTTCGTCACAGTCGACCTCCTGTCAACCACCGACGCACCTCATGGCAGATAAGATCTAACATGCTTTGGAGGGGGCACTCTTCGTTGCGGCAGGTAAGATCAGCCCCAAACCCCATCCGGCAGTTTTCGTTTCCTTCTGCTCAATCCATCCCCATCATAAGCCAAACGAGAGAGAGGGATTCCTAATTCATATCTGAAGATTTCTGGGGCACAAGGGACACTGCCACATTGCAGTAGGTTTGGCAGGGGGAAGTCAATGTATGGCAGCAGCCTCCATCATCAGACGCAGAAGCACATGAGACCCATGGAGCAGCATCCTCCTCCTCCACTGCCTCAGGGACCTTGGAGCTCCCCCCAGTTCCAGTGTCATCGGTCGCACCCTCCTCCTCTTCCCTATCATCATTATCTTCACCATCAGCAGCAGCATCTTCTGTAACCTCCCCAGCGCCAATGGATTCTGCCTCCTGACCACCCGTAGATGCAGTTTGCACACCCCTCATCCGCCTCCTCCACCGACGGGGCTGTCCCACTATGGTATCGCCCGGCCCGTTAATAGTTGGGCCGGGTAGCGGGCCGACCCGATTCAAATACTCCATGCTGCCAAAAACCTGCCAGGATGCTTCCCCCAGTAAATCAATCCCTCTTCTACAACTCTGATCGATGGAACCTTGTTTTCCCCATATTTTATTTTCTAAGCAGAATTAATCACACCTACTTTTCCCTTCTTTAAGTAGTGATTTTGTACCCATTTACTTTTTCCATTAATCCGAATTCATTGATGGCTTTTTTCTTTTTATTTGAAGGTAAATGATGAAAATGGCGTAGGCAATTGAAGATTCTGAATTCTGGGGAGCTTGAAAGATTATTTTGATTCTGTGTTGTTCTATAGAATGACATGGTTCATATTTGCTTTCACTGAATTTTTGCTACATTTAAAATGTTGATTATTCTTTCTTTTTCTTGAAACTGAACTGAAAGTTTGCTTATTCGTATTTGTATCGATCGATCTGGTCTTCATGCTTTTTGGCCTCCTTTCAAAGTGGCCAGAACTCAAGCTTCCTTTTACCTAACATAGAACATCTGGCACAGGGTTTTTTGTTTGGCTTCTTAAGTTATTTGGACATTCAAGGGTTGTTTGTTAACAAAAAAAGTTTATAATTGTTATATGAATATGCTAAAAACGGGGTAAATTGATAAAACACTTTAATAAGTGTTTCAAGAATCTACCCCAATCTTTATGATATATTCATGAAACAGTTACAAAATGTTTCCTGTTCAATTCAGCAATTCAAGTCTACAGCAATCTATGAAGTTCCTCTTCTCATGTATCTATGGTTGGTTAGATTTTCTAACTAAAATTTACATATATAAGATTTCTTTTCTATGTGATAGAAGGTGTAATGCACTAAATGTAAAAGCAAAAAAGTTCTTTGCAGTTGTTGATAATGATAAAGAATTTACTTTTCACTATTTCTTCATGTTCAACTATAATGAGTTGCAAAACAAAAAGGTACTAGTTTTGTAAAATTTGAAGCTGGGATTGGTTGTAGGGAGATGCTATTGTCACTCATTTATAAAGAAAACTTGGAAACGGGCCTCCTTTTGTATTCTTAATCAAATAACATCCTTATTCTATTAGATTTTCCATCGATTCTCTTATGGATAGGAACCACAAACTTTTTTCTAGCACATAAACAACAGCCACCGTATTTATTCTCCAATAAATTCTAGATGAAAGAGGTCGAATTGTAGTTTCAAAATTTTAACGTGGGTAAAAATATAAATTTTTCAAAAATTTTATATAGGATACTTTTTTTTTTAAAATTTGCATATATATATTTTTTTTGAAGGGGGGCCTCGGCCCTTTCCAGCTCCCTGGCTCCTGCCCTACTATTCATAAAGAATCTATTTTATTTGTCACTGCAGGTTGAAACTAATAGCTTTGTATGTTCAAGGAATAAATGCAATTGAAAAGCATTAGTGGCACATATTTAATATACTAGTCTATGACAACTAGAAAACACCACTACTGATCGTGAGACACACCACATGCCATCTATATTTGATGGCAGATCAAAAGTGCCACTAAAGATTTTACAATGGCACATATTTATGTCATCATTGATATTGTATGCAACCCAAGAATGCCGCAAAAGACCTTTCACTATTTCCAGCAATAGTGTGCTTATGTATGCGAATCTACATAAAAGTTGGCAAAATATTTAGACCACTTGGATAAAGAATAAAAGCTAGATCCATTAAAATACATTATTCAAATATGCTTTTACAAATCTAACCTGGTAGATATGATATTAAGAGTGATTTTATGAGAAATATATATTAAGTTGATCATTTTTTATTTTAATAATGTTTTCTTCGAATAAAGAATGAACGGCTCTTATAACATCAAAAGTTTAACTGTAGAAAGTTCAAATTTTGTATAAAAATAACTTTAACTAAAACATGTTTTACATTAAATTAAATTAGTATTTAGAAACAGATTAAGAGGTTCACATTGGTTTAAAACACTTTTTATCACTAATTTAAGTAGTCTATATTCTATCCCTTAATGCTCAGCCGATGACCCACGTTCTTTTCTTCTTTCTTTTTCTTTTTCTTTTTTTTTAGTCACAGTCGATAGCGTTGCTGTGGTCTAGCATCTGTAGGGGGAGGCTGCTGTCATGCCTGTCACAGCCGTTGAGGAGAAGGCGATGGTGGTTATGGACTCCCACAATTGGTGTTGTTTTTTTCATCATTTGACAAAACAAAGGGGCTGTCGCCTCCCTGGCGCAGGGATTTCACTGGCAGCAAGCATGTCAGGGCAGTAGTAGGTCACCTCTTGGGGTACACAACTGGTTCCATTGCCTCAATTTTTTGTTTAATGAAGAAATAATAAACGAAGGGAGGGAGGTCACCTGCCCCCTCACCACTGAAGCCTGTTGCTAGCGAGTTCCCCATCCAGCATCAAGCTTCCTCCCCATCCAGCATCAAGCTTCATTTTCGTTTACATTTTTTGTTTTAAGAAAAAACCATGAATAGTTGAAAGCAGTCGATTTCCAACGCAAATCAGCTGAGGTGTAGGGTCCCTCCCTTTTAATACGAAAAAATAACAAATGAATGAAGATATCGTAAAGAAACCAGAAAAGACATGAGGAAACCTGGCAGCCTACAGAAGGCAAAACAAAAAAAAATAAAAACTTTTAAGACCACCACCTTATAGAATTTTCCTGAATGGGGAAAAGAAGCATATCAATGTCCTCACCACTAGGATTGTAATCCTTGAAACAACCTTTCTTTCCAAACCCCATCCCAGGAATGCTCCCATACCTTCTATTCTACCATGGCCAACTGTCTTTTTCAGCTTATTCCTCCACACAATAGGTGCTGCGATAAAACAAACCCTTAGGCCTCGAGACAAAAATTGATTAAAGACAACTCCCAAAAATTCCTCTGCAGACCAGGCAAGACGGCTCACTGCAATGCGGAGCCCCTTTCTCCTTATCCCCAGTTCTCTAGAACACATAACAATGGCCACTTTCTGACCATCATATACACATTGGATGGCACTTTCCCTTGATCTGATTGAATACCTGTCCAAAACCACAATCTCATCTCCCTTTTATGCTTTTGAATACACCTTGCATTTTCAGTCATCAAACTACTTCAGTCTAAAATAAATAGTGAATCTCAACCTAAAACTCTTGGAAATGAGGAGCCAACCCAATCTAATGAAAATTAACCAAATCAAGAACGAGTCCACCCTATGACTACTAGATCTAAAGTGGGAACCTTCAAACCTAATCCTAAATACAATGAGTTCCATACATATTTTTTTAGGAAACACTCTCTTCCAAGAGCTCTAGTCTCCACTCTTCTTGAAGACAAAGAACCCTCAAATTTCTAAGAAGCATATGAAGATGAAAATTGGAGAAAGACCGTGCAAGAAGAATACAATGCTCTTATTCAAAACAATACTTGGAAACTTCTTTCAAAGAAAGAAGCCAAACACATTGTAGGATGTAAATGGGAGTTCAAAATCAAGCGAAAGGTAGATGGATTATTGGAAAGATACAAAGCTAGACTCGTCGCCAACGGGTATAGTCAAAAAGAAGGAATTGACTATACTGAAACCTTCAGCCCTGTTGTGAAGCCTACTACAATTCGGACAGTGTTGACTATTTCTATTAGTCACAAATGGAAAATACATGAGCTGGATATTCAAAATGCATTCCCACATGGATCTATTTCAAAAGAAGTTTATGTTGTTCAACCACCCGGATTTCAAAATCATTCTTTCCCAAATCATATATGCAAGCTTGAACGTGCTTCATATGGTTTAAAACAAGCTCCCAGGGCATGCCCGTCTTAGTCTATGCCTCCAAAATCTTGGTTTTAAAGGGACTCAAACAGATTCAAAGAGAAATACTTCTATATGTTTTGGTATACGTGTATGATATGATCATAACAGGAAGCTCACCTGAATATATTCATAAAATTATTTGTCAATTCAAAAGTGAGATTGCCATTAAAGATCTGGCTGAGCTTCATTTCTTTTTGGGCATAGAAGTAAAAAGAAGTGACAATAAGCTAATATTGTCTAAAAGGAAATACATATTTGAGCTTCTCAAAAGAACAAATATGCTTGGAGCTAAGGGAGTTTCAACTCCCATGGCATGCTCCCCTACTTTATCTGCTCAAACTGGATCAAATTTTTGTGATCCAAGTCTTTATTGCAGCATTGTGGCGGTCTTCAATACTCTATTATGACTCGTCCAGAAATCTCTTATGTTGTCAACAAGATTTGTCAATACATGCATCATCCTACTAATGCCCATTAGGATGTCGTAAAGAGAATCCTAAGATATTTGAAACACACTATTGATCATGGTCTTGTTATTAGACCGAGATCAGTTCTTAATATTAATGCTTACAGTGATGCAGATTGGGCAGGATATCTTGATGAAAGATGGTCTATAGGTGGATATGTAGTGTTTATTGGATCCAGTCTAGTTTCATGGAGTGCTAAAAAGCAGCTAGTTGCCTCTTGTTTTGGAACTGAGGCAGAGTATCGATCTATTGCCAATACTACTGCTGCAATCACGTGGTTACAATTTTTATTAAAAGAATTTTGTGTTGTTCAATCACAACCTCTCATATTATGGTGCGACAACATCGGCACAGCCTATCTTGCAGCTTATCCTGTGTATCATAGCCGCAACAAACCCATAGAAACTGATCTTCATTTCGTTCGAAAAAAATTGGTTAAAGGAGATTTGAAAATTCAATACATCTCTTCCAAAGATAAGGTTGCTGATATTCTAACTAAGCCACTTAGTAAGCAACACCATTATCAAATAATTAACAAGCTCTATCTGATTGCTGGAAAATTGAGCTTGCGGGGGGATGCTTACAGAAATACCAAGAAGGCTCTCAAAGTAAATTACTTGGGAGATGAAAAATCACGTCTCTTGAGTGATGCAAAGTCATGTCTATTGGGAGATGAAAAGACACGTCTCTTGAGAGATGAAAAGTCATGTCTGTTGAACGATGAAAAGTCATGTCTCTTGAGAATTAGAGACCCCTTACGTAACTCCTCTATATAAAGGAGCCTCTCCACCAAAGGAACGCAAGCAAGAAATGATAGAGTAGTGTACATAGTCCTACTGGCTGAACCACTTTAAAATTTCATGTCCCTTTAATTATTTCTTCATTTTGATTTCTTACAATTACCTCCTTCCTGCTCAATTTGTGGTGCAACTTTGACAAAACGACACGTTAATTTGAGAACGACGCTACATAGAGAGACAGAAGGAGACACAGGAGGAAGCGGATGACAACTAGGATGGATGAATGGGCTAGTAATAATTCTCACCATCATCAGATAACACCGCCGATGTTCATGCCTCCTGCCGGACCAATTCTACGTCTACCTCCACCTACTTAGGTGGAGTACCCGCGTCTGCAGCTACTTCCAACTCCACAGAGAGGGCAGTAGGAAGTTCAGGGTCCTCTAGCCTGTTTACCGTAGGAGCGGGGTGATAGAACAACCACATGGTGAAGCCGATGAAGTCCCTCACAAGGTTTGTAATAGAATTCATGTCTTCCATCCTTTCCTTGCGGATGACTTTGACCAAAACACTCTCCCTCTCCCTGGATCTCCCTCCCGCTCTCTCTCTGTCTCTCAAATGATAACTAGACAACCAAAGCAGTAGGGAACAAACACTCATTGAAGGAAGGAGTTTCCTTCTCTATTACCAAAGGGACAGAGAAGGAGGGAAAGATCAAGGATGGAGGATTTGGGTGGACGGAACAGGAGGGATAAGGGAGTATTTATAAGTAAGTGGAGAGGGGATGGGTTTGAAAGTGAAAGAGAAGGGAAACCGATGCCTAAGCTTGGTTGGACGAGGGGCACAAACGCGTCTTTCTTTCCTTCGTCGTGTTTCTGTGGGCTTTGCTCTCGAATAGGCGGGCGATGGCAATTTTTTTTTATTGTGTTGCGGCCAACCATCTGGCCATTTTGCATTGCTCATTAATATTTTGGCTCTCTCTCCCTGATTTAGGATTCCTTTCTGTATATTTATTCCTGTAGAATCGAGACTGTTGATGAATGCCACGTTTAAAATAATTTTTCAGCTGCGGTCTTGTATTCTTCTAACGGTGTGGACGTGCATTGCATTTGCACCTGGAAGTAAATGGGCGCGAAACCTGTCTCACCTAAAACTCGTCTCCCTCAAATATGGCCAACAAAGTGGTTTCTGTCTATAATAATGGTTTTCACTAGGAAGCCTCTGTTCTAGGGGAGAGAGGCAGGTTGCAGGTGGTGTGTCGCAGATCGAGAGGAGAGATGCGAGCAACTTGTAGGCAGTGTGCAGCAGATCTTACAGAAAGAGGCGAGCGACTATATCTCTAGACAGGATGTTCTCTTAACCACATCCATTATTTTTTGGATGTTCATATATTTTGGTTCGAATTCCGATTTCAAAACAATTGTAAAAGAAATCAATACCATATCCAAATCTGAATCCAACTTAAATCTCATTTTTAAATTCAAATTTATATTTGAATCTGCATTTTGAATTGAATCCTAACTGCACTATAATATGTTAATAGCCGACTTTCAAAAACCTTGGACGTTGGATATCAGATTTTTAATATTTCAAATTTAATCTAAATCCCAGTCTGATCAGATATTTATTAGAATATGAGTTTATTTCTAAATTTAATCGGATGTCATTTCTTAAATCCAGATCCAATTTGATTTCTTAATCAAATGTTAAAATTTAGTTTCATATTTCTTTTTTTTTTAGAGTAGTACAATCATACGGCGGATCAAAATTGGATTTTATGACATCCTAGCCAGAAGGAGACCTCCAAATATATTCTGTGAAGGAGGTTCTTCTTGAAATTTAATTTACTCCCTACTCGGGTATACATGCAAATCTAAATTTTTGAAATGTACATTAAACAAGCATATGTTTGGCTGCCCTTATCAAGATCTTGAGCATTGAAACTCTTTCATTTGAGTATCTAGTCAATTTTTCACTTTGTCTCTCTCCCTCCCTCCCTCTCTCTCTCTCTCTCTATATATATATATATATAGATAGATAGATATGTATGTGTATATATATGTGTGTGTGTGTGCGTGTGCATGTGTGTGTGTATGAGATGGTAGAATAAGATTCACAAAATGGGAGAGAGAACCAGAGCCATTTGTTTGCACGCCAAGGCATGTGGTTTGTGAAAATCATGACTGAAAGCCAAAATTGACGTTGAGCCACGATTGGTAGCATGTGAAAACTGGTGACGACCATGGAAATCCACAATGATGATGGAAGAAATTGGAGATGAAGATCAGAGACAATATTACCCAACAATTAATCACTTTTAAAATCAGCTCGCACATTTTGGGAGCTTAATATTTTGGTGTTTCATGCATAAAAATTACGCATCATTACCACTAGTCAATATATGCATGCATTTTTGTTCAGACAAAAGTCTGTTGGCCAATTAATTGTGTGAGATGGCACAGCTCTACCTATTATCATCTGTGACCACCTCATTCTTATTGACATCAAAGCACACCCAATTATTACGCCTTATGGGCAGTGAGTTCACTTTGTAATAGGGTAACTTCTTACATGTCAAATTTTTTAATCATACATGAAGAAAGTTACAAATTGAGCTTGTTTACCTATACACGCTCGTCTTCCTTGTGTAGGATTCTGAAAGACAAGATCAGACCTGTCGGCATGAGGTCTGATCATTTCTGGCACTTTGTCAAGGAGTAATTAGACCAAGAACTATACTAAAATGTGTCATTTCCTAAATCTAAATGTCATCCAAAAACTAAGAAAGCAAACGTACCCTAATTTTGAAATCATGCATATGGTGAAATCTTAGTCGATATTAGAAATAGACTGATAAACAAGAAGAAATTAATATGAAGTTTGTTTATATCTGAATTATTATAGATCATTACAAATCGTTGTCTTAAATTTAATATGATGCATGCCAAAGTAGGCCATATAGACCTGGAGTCCTGTCTCTAATTGGACTTGAGTGTAGTACATGGACCTAGCAAGGAAATCTAGATCTGAAACCAAAAATTGAAATCAAAATGTGAGAGATTTATATAATTCTGGTTTCAAATTGAATTGAAAACTATCATATCATGATAGTGAGATTAAGAGTTTGTGATTGAAAATTTAAGGTCAGAAATCCATTAGGTCATGATCTCATATTAAATCTTTTAAAATCCAAATTTTGAGATAATAGATTCAAATATGGTGATTACATGATTTAAAGACTGGTACTTGGGCTTGATTTTGTGGGAATTGATCCAAGGATTATGATGATTTGCTTAGAAAATCGACTCAAGTTCCAAAACCGAGAATGCAAGGTCTAAAATCTAGGGTATGAAATTTGAAATCCATAATCCAATATCCATAGTTTGAGATTTATGATTTCGAGTCATATGTAAAATTGGATTTAAAATCCGAAGTCTGAAATTCAAGATCCAACATCTAATATCTAAAATGCAAGATCCATAATACGATATGAAATCCCTAATCTAAGATGTAAAATCCAATAATTGAGATCCAAATCCCATGTACTATAATTGGGTTTAATATCAAGGTTTAGACCAGTTATAAGCCTGATGATTTGAATCCAGTGCCATGAATTGAGACGTAAGATCCAAATAGGCTAGGGGTAGCTCGGTCAAAAGTAGGTTTAAACCTACATAGGGATAGGTTTGACTGTAGTAAACGTGTTTGATATTATTCAAATCATGTGATATATGATATAAACTTCATTCATTTCATATGAATGGGTGTCTAAAGAAATTTGACTAGACAAAAAGGTTATGGAAATAGGTTCACAAGTGGGTGACTCTAAGACGGATATGAGCTAGGTCTTTGTAGACTCGATGTCTACATGACTCTAAGACGGATATGAGCTAGGTCTTTGTAGGCTGACCCAGTGTTCCATTAGTGCCTAAACATATAGAAGTCGATTGCCATTATTGTGAGGGAAAAATACAAGATAGAACCGTGCTAACTTTATATGCCAGAAGTGAAAAACAACTAACCAATATTTTCACCAAGAGTCATGCGAAAGAGAAGCATCAATGAATAGCCAGCAAATTTGACAAATTGACATTTGCACAACAACTTAAGGGGGGAACTATAACGTGATTTTAGGAGAAGAGGTGAGCATTTTCACCTCCAACTAAGGCATATCAGGTGGTTGCACATTTTTGGAAGTGATATCTTTTATTCCTAGAACCTCATTGTTCTCCTAGTGAATGCATTTCGGCTGCTCTTAATTTCTTGGTTTCGAGATTTCCTCCTATGCTCATTATCCTGTTGCCCTTTATATTCCCACTTTTTATGATGTCTCTTCTCCTTGGACGGATGCTAATATGTCAAACCGTGTAACCTTCTGTTTGATGATTTCTTCATGATTTTGTTTATTGATATCATGATTTAATTGATAAAAAATAACAATATGTGAGTCATGACATTGCGCAAAGGTGGTTAATTTCAATGATTGCCCACACAGGACCCACCATGGTCAATTCATGCACCAACAGTTGACAAGGTAACTCCATAAAGCTCGTACATTTGTACATGTGTGTAAGCATGTAAGGGAAAGAATCACATGGGTTCATGTAAATGGGTGGCAAAATATATTTATGAGGAGGTTAAGATGGATGAAGATAAAAGATCAAAAGTACAATTTTTTCATCTTCATGCATCGCATGGATTAGTAACGTTTATTCAAACAACATGGAGTTGCTAGTTAATTATCAACTACAAAGACACTTAAGAGCAAAGGAGTTAGCACTCACAGATATAATTCATGATTTCCATGAGTCTAATAGACTCCAAAGTTTGATTATGCACTCCTTTAAAGCGTCCATGAAAGGTCATACAATGTGGTTGTGAAAATTATCGAAACCAACAATCTAAACCAGATCATAATTCACTGGACAAAAAGATTAGCGATATATCAGACGTTTTTTGACTTACAAAAATCAGATGCCAGGACTAATGAACGTAACTTTCTGTTTGCTTTTTAGTATCATAAACATATGTTATACACACACTTTAGCAGTTAGATTTTCAAAATGATTGCTCAGAAACACTGGCATAAAAAACATTGGATGGCCAGATGCATGTCGATCATTATGTGTACTGCTTGGCATATTTTTTTTTTATTTTTTGCCCCATGCATCTTTTTTTATGCAGCTTTTCTCGTAGCTACTTTGTCAATAACAAATCATGTTCTTGTTTCAGGAAACAGACCTGGATTATATATAGATATTGTTTCTAAATTCAACATTCAAACTTTCAAAGTAATCACACCAATTGCATGAACAAGGAAATTGCGTTTTTGAACATGTACTCTAAAGACATGTGATATATATGATAGTGGATATAAATTGTATTTTTGAATCTACATGTTTTGGTAACTTTTTTTATGCTTATAACAGGTATGCCATTTGCCGTGATTATCTAATGGATGGATATGAATTCTTCTCCTTAGGAAACATGCAGCTCCTTCAAAAAATAAGTTGATTATATATTCAATTTTCGTTAGCTTTTTTGACCTTGTATAACCATAGACCTATATATTATCCTTGGCTAAGAAAAGAGAACTGAGAGTTTACAAGCAGTATATATGGATTATTAGAAAAACTTTTTTTTAGATGAATATTAGAAAAAGCTCTTTGCTTTGCATGGTTTGTGAAAAACTTTCTAATATGCCATTTGTCGTGATTAATGACGGTTGCATATTAGGGGGTTGAAATTAACCAGATAGCCTTCCTACTTGGAAAGGAGGATCCTTTCCTCTAGGAGAATAGAAAGAAGAAAGTCACTTTCTAAAGAATAATTAAATTATATATCTGATATTTGATCTAAAAATAACAAAAATCCCCATCTCCTCGAATGGTAGAACGAACACGCCCATGTTAAGCACCAAACATGCGAACTGCTCTATCTCTAAAGCCCACCCCTCTCTCTACTTTGAACAAGCCAAGAAGATGTTTGAATGCCATTAAACCTAGTTTTCTTGGCTCATAATAATTTATTTTTCTTTCCCTTACCTTGGGTTTTTTCATATATACTTCTAGGACCCAGTATTTCCTCAAATTGTTCTAACCAGTCAACTCTTATTACCTTTTCATTTCTCCATTTTTTTCCAGTGAACATATCCAAATAATATTACAAAAGAAATGGTTTAAAGAAAAGAAAGAAGCATAGGGATATAAAAAAAATTTGAAAGAAAAGGAGAGTAGGAAGAGGAGGAGGATTCCTTTTGGGGAAGAAGAGAGAGAAGAGATCTTGTTAATTTTCTTTTTGTTTTTTGCATTTTATCTTTACTATTTTATGAATTTATTCCTTTAAACTAGTTGGCATAATTTTTCAAAAAATTTAGGATGGATAATATATGTGATATTTTAAAAGAATTTATGGGTTGGGACGTGCCCGGTTGGATAGGTTTTCAAACATGGTTTTTATTTATCTTTATCCATTGAGTCGAGGTGAGTAACTTAATTTATATTTTCTATGTGTTTTTCTCCTACAAATACGAAAAAATAATTTTTTGGGTGCACAAAGTGAACCCTATCACTTGGTTGACTGGCTGAAGCCTCCCCTCCTTCCCCTTGCCCTTGGATCGAGACCTGTGTTAGGACTCCACTAAGGATGTTAAACGTACCGACTCATAATTAATGATTTGGGCTCCCTATATAAGCTAATTAAGTACTTCTCAACAGGTCAATGATGGGGTAATTTTATATTGAAGAAAATTCTTATGTGTTTCTTTTTTCTTCTTTTTTTTGTTTATATGTAACTAAACTTTCACTAACAAACATGGCCTAGATTGAGACCAAAAACTAATTGGGGCATTATTCTTTGTTATATATGTATTGGCCTTCTGGTTTAAACAGCCAATTATCTAATAAGGTCAACTGGCAATCTAGGCTTGGGCATCAGCCTGGCACGGCCGATAAAGAGTCAGGGTCGGACCAGGCCTCAACTCATAACTGTGGCTTGGCGCCGGCCCAACACCCCAAACCCGAGCTCAGACCCAACTCAGTTAAAATTTAAAATATATATTTTTAACATAAAATAATATATATATAATTAATTGTAATAATATACTATAATTATATATATAATAAACAAAAATAACATTAAAACTCTTTTATCAGGCGGAATCAATCTTAGTCAAGCCCACCTGGTTCAGCCCGATGCCTTTTTTTGGGCTTGAGCCTTGTTCGAGTCGAGCCACGTATTGGGTACCCGGCCCAATGCCCCGATGCCCAGGCTTATGGCAATCTCAGGGAAAGTGGGTATTCCATGTGCAAGCACCCTACATACGACAAGGCACCGGGGACCTGTCAAGCAAAGGGGGCATGGCCCATTGAGCTGAGACCCACTCTTCCAAAACATTAAAATTATTTTGCATATTGTTATGACCAATATACCCATTTAAGTGATAAAAAAGTGTCTTGGTTTTTTTGTCATACTCATAGTGTCATCTCATTATCTCATAAATATTTTGTTATATCATACTTATGTTTAGTGTCATTTCATACATCCATCATTATCTCATACCTATTTGTTATCTCACATACATTATCACATACATATTTATTATCTCATACCTATTTATTATCTCAAACATCCATCATTCTTTTGTACCTATTTGTTATCTCATATATATTATCTCATATCTATTTGCATCTCCTACCTATTTGTTATTTCATACGTATTATCTCATATATATTTGTCATTTTGTATATATTACTTATTTGTAATTTCATATATCTGTTATTATCTCATACCTATTTGTTATCTCATACTTGTGATCTCACACCTATTTGTTATCTCCTACACATGCATGCACAATGTTGGAGCATTAAAGTAAACATGCATATTGGTAGTAGCGTCCACTACCAGCGTATGCTTATTATATATATGGAGCGGCATATAAAACTTTATCAAAAACATATTCTAACATGTTACAAGTGAAGTGCTTGAATCTAAGACAAAGTAGAGAAAACTATGAACATTTAGGCAACTACAAAATATGTACATCTCAATTGTGAGAGAGCTACCTCAGGAAGATCATTAAATTGAAGGGACAATTTAAAATTGCTTACATTGACCAAAATTACTCATATTTGTGATTTTTGTCAAGCTGCCTTCTGCCGGTCTGCACCTTCAACTGGTTAGGTCACCTCGTCCGATTTATTCTACCGAAATGCATAGTACGTGAATTTGTATATGCAATCATGTTTAAGAATTTGGCTTGATACAGACAGGAGTGTGTTTCCAATGCAAAGCTTCTCGGGAAGTAGCACTCCCATCCGCGCAGACCACTATTTCTGTATGATATTTTTTTGATAATATTATTAGGAATTTATTGGCAAGGCGATTGCCACATAGCTTCTATCGTTCCTTGTGGGTTTTTTAGGAGAATGTGGTTTCTATCGGTTCTTAGTTATGCCATAGACCTTGCAAACAAACACCATACTTCAGTGAAGAACGGGCAACTACTTTGTCAAGGCAAACGAAAGCAGGAAAAAAATCAGTGGTTGACCATGTTAATATATGTATATATATATATATATATATATATATATATATATATTAGCTTGGAAAAACTGAACTCTCTCTCCCGGTACTTGACCCCCTCCCCCTCCCCCACCAACTCTCCTCTCTCTCTCACTCACTCACTCTCTCTCTCTCTCTCTCTCTCTCTCTCTCTCTCTCTCTCTCTCTCTATGTGTGTGTTAAAAGCAAAAGGAGGAGTTTGTAGATCTATACCTATTCGTGCATGTCAAAGCAAAGAGTGTAACACCAAAGAACTTTAGTCCTGTATCGAAGATTGTGAGGGATCTTCAAGGACTTATAAAGGGAGGCTGTTAATGAGATGATTGGCCTGGTTCCTAGCCTTTTTGAGGTTAGAGCCGAAACTGCTAGGGGGCGGGTTGGGATCCGTCGAACCAGGGGCCCGAGCCCAGGAGTGGGTCGGGTTGTTATAGTGGTATCAGAGCAGTTTCAACACTCGGACCTGGGGTCCCACACACGCAGACTCGTGTGCTTTAAGGGGGTTGGATTGTAACACCCTAGAAGTTTAGTTCTGTATTGAAGATTGTGAGGGATCTTCAAGGACTTATAACGGGAGGCTATTAATGAGATGATTGTCCTGGTTCCTAGCCTTTTTGAGGCTAGAGCCAAAACTACTAGCAGGTGGGTTGGGATCCGTCAAACCTGGGGCCCGAGCCCAGGAGTGAGTTGGGTTGTTATCAAGAAAGCGGCTCATGGATGTAAGTAGTCGGCAGATGCCAAAATTTCGAAAATCAATACATGTAGAGACTTAAAAAAGGAGCCTTAGGTGGAGTGAATGACTCATTCATTCTCAAATAAATATTACGATGAATTGGGCGAAGAGAATTTGGTTTGTTATGCTTCCCTTTTGCTTAAGAACAATAGACTCTTTTAAACAAATTAATTACCAAAGAAGCAAGCAGCACGCATTACAAAGCATGAAAATACAACATGATTATTGGCAACCTTTATCAACTTAAAAATCTCATAAACTTCATGGTTGATACATTTGGGCTGAAAGAGATTAAGGAGGTCAGCTAAAATAAGGTCAACATTGATTTAAAGTTTTGCCTTCACCACGCATGCGAACTTATTCTCGCAAGTCATCAGCTAAAGGAAGCTACAGTTGTATTTGACCCACAAATATAATAGCTCCCCTAGTTAAAAATTTTCATTCAAAAATAAAAATTCTAGAATCATAATTTCTTCTCAAACATGAACAGAATCAAAATTTTCAAGTTTCAGTTTCCTAGTTCCAACAAACGAAATACCACGTTAATTTGTTTAGAAATTTCAAATTCTTAAGAAAATGAGCATTTTGTTTCGAAAATTCCATGGTTCTAGATATGTCAAACGCCTCCTTAGAGAAATGATCTTCTTTGAGATATAATTATTGATTGTAGAAAAAGGACCGACTGCCCAACAATTAGCAGTATGGTTAAACTTACTGAAGTTGGCTTCTTAATTTGGCCAACAATTGCGCTTAATTGGCACTTAATTAAGATGTGGGGAGAGAGACAAACTCTCCCCCTGCTTGCCTACTGAAAGCAATATATATATATATATATATATATATATATCGGAGTAAGAAATCGGAATTCATCAGATTTAAATAAGAAACTCCATCTTATCAAACTCATATTCAGTTTTAAATAAAATGTCTCCTTAGATAACAAAGATCTTAACTTAGATATCCTATTCCAAGTTTAGATATCTGAATACGAACTCCTGTAAACTGAATTAATTGGGGCAGCTGAAAAAGCAGCACCCTTTTTAGCTTTCCCTCGTAAGGAACTTATGTTTTTTAAAATTAAAGTTTGAGTGTAGGGAAACTTGGTTTTGAATGTGATCCAATCTAATCATTTGATTGGGGAATCTGGAAAAGTTAAAATCAAACACGACCAATTTAACCCACTCAAGTATATTTTTCCGCTAGTGGTGAAATCTGAAGTGTCTGTGGTTCACCCTTTTTTAATTTATATATATATATATATATATATATATATATATATATATATATATACGTATATATATATATATATAATTGTCTCCCATTTCCTTTCTTATTATTTTTTCATTTAGTCAGCTCTCTATCTCTCTCATTGACTCACTTCGCGTCTCCCACGTCTCTCACTTTTTCTCAACAAAATTGAACATGTATATGTATAGTTGGTTCCCAGTTGCAGGTTTGAGATATACATAAAAGTTGCATTATTTTTCCACCATCGTCATGGGTTTTGAAGCTACAACCCATGACAACGTTGGGTTGTCGTCACAAAGTTGGATGCAGATGCTTTAACCAAAAACACGGACATAAATTTATGATATTAACTGAACATGAATTAAGATTTGTTGAAACTGACCTGGTCATCTGTGTTTTCAGATTGTAGACATCAAAAGTAGATGTCTTCGTCTCATGTTCTCCCTCCATCGCATGTTCTCCCACCTGCACGGATGAAAAATGTTTCCCATCAAAGAAATGACGGTGAAAATTTTCCCCCAATTCTTTTTTTTTGGTCCCACACCATCCTAGAAAGAGGACAAAAAGATGGATTGGCTTGCGGGCCACTTGAGTACAAAGTCAAGAGTGGAATGCAGTGAAACTAGCCCAACCATATCAAGGTATAGTGGACAAGGCTCGAGCTGTCCAACCCCACCAAAGCACAGATTGAATCCTCTGTGGTTACTGCAGGTTCTAACTAGAGGAAAGATCAGTGTTTCGGGACCAGGCTAAGACTCACTTATAAAATGGCAGCGGCCCGGAGGGCAGTGGAGAACGGGCAAATGACCGAGGATGAGAGAGAGAGAGAAGAGGATTTTGGGGGGAAAAAGGATGAGGAAGATTTACGAGCAAAAAAGAAGCAACACAAAATAGTGCTGGGTGGGTGAGCCTCTGTCTTTGTGTGAAATGTGTAATAGGGTGTTACGTGCCTGCATGACGTTCGCTGCAGATGAGATGCCAAGGTGTAACAGGAATCAATGACAGTGATCAGGGAGACGATGGTACTGAACGAGCAAAGGCCAGCCAAAGCACTGGCAGCCGTGGCAGCGGCGGTGGCAGACGCAGGAGGAGGGCGAAGAGACATACACGAGTTAGACTCTTGAAACCATCTGCTTCTCCCCTCTTTTCTTGCTCTGCTGGAAGATTGATCAAGAAGTTTGCGGTTTTCCTTTTTCTAGTTTTGGCATTGTTACGTGCTTTAGTGTGCCCTACAAATACTCTTTGTGGGCTCAGAGTTTGTTCTGGTTAATTGTTGTTTCTGATTGGAAAGGATGGCCACGCCTTCCTCTTTCTTGAAGACATGCTTCAACACAAAGTGTGGTGCCTCGTCAACAGAGAGGTGGTGGAAAGGATGGAGATTAAGGTCCGGTGACGTGGCCGAGCTCTCTGACCGCTGCGAGTATGTTCTTTTTCCTCTGTTTCGTTCTTTTTTCGTCTGGTCGTTGCCCGGCTAGGAGATCAGTGTAAAGAAGACATCTCTGTCGTTCTTGAAACAGTTTTTTACATCTGCGTTGGGACGATTAAGTTGATGGATGCACAATTAAATTCATGGATGCTGGAATTTTCTGTGTATAAAATTTCCTCGGGGTACAAAAGATCGTGATTCAGTTTTTTACATCTGCGTTGGGACGATTAAGTTGATGGATGCACAATTAAATTCATGGATGCTGGAATTTTCTGTGTATAAAATTTCCTCGGGGTACAAAAGATCGTGATTCACCAGAAATGTGAATTTTATTTTTCATGAAGCTTTTCCTCGTTAATAATTTTCGCAGAGTGACCAGTTTGCCACCTCTTTTTCTCTAAGTTGTCGCTGTGAAACTGTTAGGAATTTTGAAGGGCTAGATTTGATATTGGATTTGACCCGTCACGACATTTTCCGCACAACTGTACATGTTGATATCTACAGATTCATAGATTATATCGGAATTCAAGGCTCCCTTAAGACGAGGTCTACTTTTCTCTCTTAAGTTTTATCCTATGCATTCTCTTGGGATCTGCATAGGAATGCCAAAATCAATTTATTTTCATATTCTCCAGTGGAATTACATCAGCGTCCGCTTGAATTTTTTACGAAGTCTGTATGTGTGGAGTGTATGCCCATGGTGATGATGTGCTGGGGGTCATGCATTGGAGCAGATTCGACAAGGAACGCTATATGTCTTACTGTGGAAGCCTTCACTTTTCTTTTGATTTGGTGCGGAAGTCGATCATTTCTTGGTTATTGAAGCGGTGGTGTGCAGAAAATGTGGTTTCTCTTTCCCTGTTCTAGGCAAATTTTGTAAAGAATGAAGCTCTCCTATTTGTTTAAATGCATGCAGATGCAAATACCGTTTTAATTTTGCATCTGGCCTGTAAAGTGGGACACTGTTTTTCCTCTGAGGGAATGGAGCATTGGTCGGTTACGTCCTTTTTTGTCGAGCGCTGGAAAGTCGGTTAGACGTCATACTTGTCGCTAATGAACCTTTGCCTGTTGTAGTGGTGATTGTGAAGAGCTATCCATCACTAGCAGCTATTGGTCGCTAGAGAAGAATTCTATCTTTTAGAATTTTGTATGCATAGAGGAATGGGGTTACTTAACTGTTGCTAGATTTGGATATTACCAAGTTATCACACCATTTAGGGATTTCATGTTACATGTGGATCTATTATATTTTTCCTATTTTTGATGCTTTTTCTGTAGACAATTTCGTCACAATCATTTTCTTTACTGAAAGTCCATCTTTGAACCTCTTTTGAAAACTTTATCTCCATGGTGTTAACTGTTTTTGGTTTTTTCTTCTTTTCTTTTAATCACTTAGGAAGCAGTAACCAATATTCTGCCACATTCTGTTGATAACTCTCTTTTGATCTTATAGTTCTGCGCAAGATGAGTTAAGGTTTTGTGAAGATTTTCATTTTGATGCTGCTGGTGGAGGAACTGTGAGACGTGTGGAAAGGTTAGAAACTGGTATGGAACACCAACTCTAGTTGCCCTGTGTTAAAAATATGAAAATGCTCTGATCTACTTCTCGTGCATCAAAGTGTAGCAAGTTGAAGAACGTACAAATGAAACTGGCTACACTTTTTTGATGAATTGCACTAATATCTGTTGTGATACTTGAGAACACAAGCAACATCTTGTATTCTCCTATTTAGAATGCAGTTAGATACATTCAGGTTCCATTATGTCAAAAACTGTAGCCCTAAGTTGCTTTTGGAATTACTTAAAAAATTTATTTCCTTAACAAAATGTTTCTTATTCCAGCGTTTACATTGTGGGTGCACATTCTTGCTCCTGGATGTTGGTGGAATAGAATGCATTTCTTGTGCCAAGACAAGTTCGCGTAATGCAGTAAGCCTTTTAATTGTTGGAAAAAAGAAGTCTCATATATATTTTGATGTTACATGATTGCAGCACATTTGCGGCTTTGGGCTGTATGGTGTACTGCTGATTCCACAACTGCCACATGGATGCAGCAATGAGCTCTTATTCAGCAACTTTCGTCCGATTTTTTGATCATTGGCTGGAAGCCCGATAAGATTTATGTCCCAGACATCCTGGGAAGAATTATCTGATTTTTTGGGGAAAAAATCACCTCTAGAAAATGCATGTCCTCTATAGGCTATTGCTAGTTGGTTTTTGTGATATACTAAAAGATTTTCTTATGGATTGCATGGATTGTACAAAAAATTTTCCCCATTCTTGTAGATGCTTTACTTATTATTTGTTTCTGTTCTATCATTTTTCATCAATTTGCTTGCTGGGCATCTGATGTGACCTGCCCTTGTAGCTGCTCAAAAGAGACCAAGTTGCAGTCACTTCTCAAGATCTATTGGGGCTAACACGCCGAAGAAGGTTAAAGAATAGGGATTACAAAATTTTGTTCCCAAGTCGGACACAAGCGCGACTGAATATATCTCTTAGGACTGATATACAAGTAGTGCTTCCCTCCCAAGTTTCAACCTACTACAAATCAAGAATGGTAATGTGAGGTTTTACAAGCGTCAACGATACAAGAAGATCTCTCCCTCACTCAACAATCACATCATCCATGCCAAACCATACATTCAATCTCTAGGTCAAGCATTCCAACCCTTCGCCCTAGGACAGTGCGACAGCTTGGGAATGTGTCCTCAGTTTGGTGAGCTTTGGAGGATTCCCGAATGGCTGCAAACCCGAAGGTTGGCTGGAAATCAAATGCACCCGCCCACGCAGCTATAGGGGGTTACAGATGTACCTTGCTGGAGCTACTCCAGCACTCACCGAGGAAGAAGGCCAAGTATATCCTCGGGATTCAGCAATACTCCACAGCTCAATCGGCTACAAGTCCTCCGATGGCGGTCAATCTCCAATGCGCAAGCTCCTAGTGTTTAAGAGAACACTTGCAGTTTACTTTTCTTGTAAGAAACAGCTGAACAGAAAGTAATGGAGGAGGTGTGTCACCCAAATAGCAGGAAACCCCAATTGTGTGATGTAGATTGGGGGAAGCTATCTTCAGATTGGTGCTGAAGATCACCCTTCCCCTTCAAATGGACGGTAGATTAGAATGAAGTCCACTACCAGCCTGCTACACCTGTGATGTGCGCTTCCAGAAAACATGAGCAGTCACTGTATGCAATCAGAAATCTCAGATGAATGCAGGAGGGGAGAGGCTTCATCGGAGATGAGATCAACCCCTACTATCTGTAATCGAATTCGGGGGATGCTGGCGTCGAATGGGCGACAACGCACGCCTCTTCAAGACAGCTCCTTGCTACAAGATCGAGCTCCAACAGGTTCTGCTTCTCGCCTAATTCAACAGCTCGCTACCATAGCTATGAGCAGAGAGTATGGTGCTGCGAAGGAATCAAGAGCTCAAGCATAAGATAATTCTACAGATAGTCAAGCTCAAGTCATGGAGAATGCCCCAGAGAATCAATTTCACCCAAGTCTATAACAGAATTTGGGGAAACAGGCGAGAATCCCTCTCGCAGGTGTGGAACCAGCTCCCAAACTAGCGTTCCTTCAAAAAATCATAACTCTGTGTACAAAGTTCCAAAAATCATGAAATATGATATGGAAGAAGCCAAGCTCTAGAGGATTAGACGCTCTAAAAATCAGCCCGAAAGTAGTTTCCAATAGGTGATTCGTTGAAGCTTGAAGTTGCGCTTGGTTTTGCCTAAAGTCAGCCTGTCACAGGACTCAGGCAACGTCTGACGCCAGTGACCTTCAAAAATTGACCAAAATTAAACTGTAGCTCGGATTGAGCTGAAATTTGGATCAGTGATAGCTGAGATTCTGATGCCTAAAAATTGAGCTTCAAAGCAGCATCCAAAAGGTGAGTTGTTGAGGATTGAAATCAGCCTAGTTTCTGGTGTCATTGAGAACTGCGCTGCCTAATTCCGCGATCTGAGGTCATGATTCCGATCAGCTCCGGTGAACTATCCAAAACAGCTCGGATTCTTCCCAAACTTCACCAGAATGATCCCCCAAGAGTTATGAAGATGTATGAGCCATTTCTCTGCTCAGATCAACCTCCGATCGCCGGAATTGTGCTGATTTTCAGAGATTGTTGTCGCTGTCTTCAGAACAGGAATTCAGCCTCAATTTCTTCATCTTCAGTAAGTCGATTCCTCACTGTTTCACTCCGTAGCTCGTCGCAAGGGATACACAACAATTAGACACAGATTGTGACAGTAAAAATCGATTCTTAAAAGAATGGAAATCGATCTAAGTCAGACATTAGGCGATCTGCCTGAAACAGGGATCGTTCTCGCCTGAACTCGTCAGCCTCTCAAATCCTTTGATCTCAGTCAGATCAGACCGATATATTCTTCTCGTTAGATGAGTTGACTCAAATCGATCAGAACGTCAGCATCCTCTCCACTTCTGATCAGGTAAACAGGAAGTTCTCGTGGTAGAATATCCACGGAGAAGGATTACTTACCGATTGATAAGTTCCTCTGGCTGTCGACGTGTAGTTCAGGAATTCCTCAGATGAGCTACCATCTGCTGCGCAACCGAGTGATCCTTCTTCTGATTCCAGCCTCTAAGCGCCTCAAGGATTGGAGAGCACTTGCACTGTGATCGGATCTACCTCTGCACTATATTCAACGTCTATAGTTCTGGTAGCCTTCCTGGTTCGGCACCTCTGGTTCTGTAGGCGATCTTCTTCTGCAGCAAAGTCTCCTTCGCTGGCCAAGCTTTTGGTGCCACACTTAAGCAGCTCAAACTCTCTCGTGTGGGAGAGAAAGGGTTTCTTTTATTGATTCAATTTCCAAAAGTTACAAGTTCTGGCACAGTCTCCAGCTTATATGCCCCTGGACTGTCGCGGGTTTAACCCGTTGTCTCGGACTGATACCAGTACAAGACCTGACTCAATCAAATCCAAAACAAAACAAATACAATGACTCGGTCTGGGCTTGAACCCTGCCGTGATGCACTCAGGTTAGCCTGAGCTCTTGCCAACTAAACCTGACCCGGATGCACTCTTGGTTGCACCCAGTCTTCCTTGATCTCTTACAGCTGACGTAGTCTTTCTCTGCCCAAACCAGCAACCTCTGCTCTTCTGCCTTGCTCTACTGACCACTGACCAGACCGAACCTAGTCCCTTCCATGCTTTGCTCAGCTGACTGAACCTTGCTTGAACCCATTGTATGATCCTCGCTCTTGTCACTGGCTGCAATCTGTCAGCCGCAACTCTCTTTAGTCTTCAGATTAACCTCCCAACAGATATCGCTGCCCTCCGCAATCTCCCTCGCCGGCTTGCACCTAACGCCTTATGTTTCGCTGCCCTCCATAAGATTAACATCACTAGCCTCTGGACTGCCTATCTCAATCTGCCCTTTAGTCTTGTGCTCTACATTTAGCGCCTTGGCTTTGCTAGACATGGAATTAGCCTCACTTCGCTCAAAACACCTTGGCCCTCCCTGTATCTTCTCTCGGTTAACCTCACAATGCCTAAAGTCAATAGCTTCAACTGATGCTGCGCTAGCCATCTCCCCGCTTCCGACCATGACCGCGATAGCAGCTGGCATCCCACCTACGTCCTTGGCAGCCTCCTCGGCCACACTCGGCTGTGGTCTAGGTAGGTGCACATCAACATCTAATCAGTTAAAGATGCCTTTTTGGTTATCTCCTCTACCTTCCATTGACGGTTTCACAGATCAATATACAAAAAAAAAAAAAGGAGTCAGGCTCCAGTGCCAAATTCTGGACTTGCACAGGTATAGCAATCTCTTGGGCTTTTGCACTCCTTAGCTTGGAATTTCAACTCATGTTCAATGATGAAGTATCCTAGAACTGAAAAGGTAGGTGAGAAACTCCTAGAATTGGAGCAGGCATCTACCTGCTTTGTTGAGAACCAAAATGTATTTGAAAAGGAAGCAGGTGGTGACTTCAACCTCCCTGCACATAACAAGATTGACATTGGGAATTCAGAAATTAATGTGCGGAGTCCTTTAGGTGCATCGGTTCAAGATAATATAGGAGGCTTGCTGGATACCAGGCATGTGAAAGGAAGAAAGATCCACGAAACTGAAAGCAACATGATCATAAGCTCAAGAAATCTCTTGGTGGTCAAAAACATGAATCATCTGGTTCATGCCAAAATGTAACACAATGGCCTGCTTCTCTGAAGGACAATGAAGCAAGGGATTCAAGCAAGCCTTCTATGTTGCAACAGGAAAATCCTTCCAGCTTTCATACTGAACTGGACTTTTCTAAAGAGGCAAAAAAATCAGGCCACCATGGCAGGGCATCGCACCGAAGAATGGGCAAGAAATCAGTCTATCCTTTTTGGATATTGGCCAAGGATCAGCAGCAATCAGGAGCTTCAGAAAATATCAGGAGAGTATCCACTTCTACGTAGATAATTGTACCGTAAAGCATATTTGCTTGGCGTGATTGATTCACTCCAAAATTTGCACATGATTTGTGGATATTATAGTGAATCCAGGTCCTCCATGTGATCCTTGACCTTCCGTAAGCTCAAATTCTATTATCACCCCTTTATCTGAGAAAACATTGAGTGCTAGTGATGCAGGTCAGATAGGGCGCCTGGTGCTGCCAAAAAGTGTGTAGAGGTATGTTACTGAAATTTTTATTGTCATCTTTTCTGAAACTAAGACCATGTTAGACTTTTTCGTCCTCTTGTTTTGCCGTATTAGTTAGAGCATCTACCTTGTTTAGAGCTGCTTTCTTCCTTGGACTGTAGGATGTATGTGTTGGAAGGTGTAACATCATCATTCAGTCAAAGCAACAGCAAGCTGGTGACATAGGTAATGTGTGCAGCCTGGTCATTTCTTCTTGCTTGTGCATGCAATGCTTGGCACGCAAATAACTAAGAAGCCTCTCAATCATCCTTGTGCGTCTCATTAAATTTACACTTTCCGAAGTTGAGTTACCTTTTTTTGCATATAAATCAGCAAATGATTGTGATTTCTGTTCAAGTCATCCAAACTTCACGGATTGACAAAGCTTTCTACCAGACATAGAACTATTGTTTTTGAGTAGTATCCCATTTAATATAAGGCAACTGGTGTTATGTTATTAGAGTTCATGCTGGAATATAGTATTATGATCAGAATAGGTTCATAGCCCTATAACCATGTTATTTGGTCATAACTGTATAGGAGTTATGACCATATATATACTTATATATGGTGGGCTGTATAAGTAAATGTACCCTATTTTGTACATATTTAGTTGATTTTGATTCTTAGTTTAGTTGACTTTGGTTTCTAGCTAGACATATGTTGGATAAGTTGGGACGATATGGATGATCAATAAGGAAACTGAGAGAGAACATGGGTAAGCACGTGATTTTATTTGGTTTCCCTTATGGACCCAAATTCGAAGGCATCACACTTAATCCCCTCTCCTCACTCATGGGTCCTATTTCTCATCGCTGTTTAGGTAGTAGTTTTTTTGAAATGTGATTCTAGATTTGATTTGATTTTTTTCATTTACATAATCTTATACTAGCTAACTATTTCTTGTAGTCTTGCTATGGTTAGTTGTTTTAAAATGTTGGATATGCTTGAGAAGGACCTATGGTGCTTCTGGCACATAGCCATCTAACCATTCATCTTAACAATCTAACCATTCATCTTATCAAACCCCCATCTCCAGCATGCGGTAGATTTCCTTCTATTTATCCCTCCTTCGTGTTTGCTCTTCTTAGCTGGCATAAAGAATTTTCAAGTGTCAAAAGTGGGAGTAAGAGAAGGTGTTCCATCTTCAAGCATCATCGAGCACACTGTCCACCATGCTGCTGAGTCCTCCATTGAACTTTCTCTTTACAGGCTGGAATCATGTTAAGGTCAGGTCTTATTGGTGAGTGTCAAACAGGTTTAAAGTCTTTTGACTTTGAGACCTGGGTTCAGTATGATTCCAGCCTATGGCCGTGCTCAGTTTAGAGTTATTTTCATGTAGTGCGTCAGTTAACTAGAGTCCTCATCATGTGAGACTATTGTTGAAGGTCAATTGTTCGGACTTTCTTCTTGTGGTGCTTGACTGGCCTTCTTTAGGTGCATATTTTATTTGTAGTCTAATTCAGTGGGGACGTGGGTAGTTTTCTGATTTCATGCTTGTTTGAATCTTAGTTAAAGTGGTTGGTGTCTGATTGTTAAGTGTCATGTTTTCTTCATTGAGCTTGTGATTTTGAATATGTATGTTAGTTACGCATGGCATGGTTACACTGATTTATATTTTAGACTGTATATGAATGTTGGAGCTGTTATGCCTTGGTATTTACTTTGTGTGTTTGTTTCTCTTCATTAGTCAAGCCTTTCTGAATGAGTCGAACCTAGTTAGTTAGCTGAATTATTTTGCAAACATATATTAGTCATCGATTTGTTTTTTTGTTATTTTCCTTTGGTCGTTGACATTACTTGTATCATAAGCATTCAGTATTTTTGAAGGTCCTCTGTTTCCGTTGAGTCAATACAACATTTAGTTTTGGTATCAACTCTTTACAAAGACAGGTATAACCATGATTTGGCAAACCTGTAAAAACTACAAAAATCATTCTCTTTTTCAGAGTCAGAAGACTTATGACGTTCTAATCTGGGATAATGTTGAATTTGGGTTTGAAGTTTCTTGTGTGAAAATCAGCCGACAAAATTTCAAAATTTTTTCCACTTTGATTATTTTGATATATTGTTCTTAAACTTTTCGCTGTTTCTATTTCTCACAAACAAAAATTTTGAAAACTGAGCTCTATTTCTTGTTTTTTGAATTCTATCTAGGAAACAGATTTTTCAATTTTACTTTTTACAAATTTTTTTAGTGAAATTTTCTAGTTATTATTATTATTATTTATTTAAGGCTCTGTATCCATATCAAAGCCAATACTCCAACGTACACAGTTTTAGACTTTTTGTATAGTGGGTAGAATTGTGATTTTGCATATATTTGTGTGTTATTGCTAGGAAAATTATCCAGTAAGGTTTTTGAGTGCCTTATTTTGTTTGAGCCCTTCCTCACTTGGGTCTCCTCTAGAGTTAGAGCTCAAGCCTGTTCATGTCTATGAGAAGGAGTGGGCTGCGGAGCCACTAGGTCCTTGCTTTAGGATCTCAAGAAGTCACTCTTTCTTGGAGTCCTTGGTGAGTCCGAAGATAGGGATGTGGTGCAACCTCTAGGGTGATAATAAGGAGGAAGGCATCACGTGCACAGGTGCTTAGGGACTTAGTAGGGATTCAGCTTGGCTAGGTGGGTACTAAAGGAGAGGGGCGTGGAGGGTATGGGAGTGATTGAAGTCGGGGGGCTATACATGTGTGTGTGTGAGAGAGAGAGAGAGAGAGAGGGAGCAAAGGGGCTTGAATCTCCCTTGTGCATGTCCTCCATCATTTTCTGTACAGCCAATCGAGTTTCTCTAAGTGGAACATGGATCCATTTGGTTGTCCTTATGAATGTTTTTTTTTGTGAAGAACACATTTTAAATTGAATTTTCTTGATGTTTTGATCTAGTTCGAGATGTGTGAAAGTTTGGTTTTAAATTGAATTTTTTTCTTGTTGCCATCTTAGCTGTAGTTTAGTATAGTGGGGACATGGTTCAGGGTAGTGCTCGTGGTTCAGAATGCAATGCTTGTTTGAGTCTTAGTTAAAGTAGTTGCAGTTTGATTGTTAACTGTCGTGTTCTCTTCATTGAGCTTGTGATTCTATTTAAATGAAGACACGTTAGTTGCACATGTCATGGCTATACCCAGGTATATAAGGATGCATGTGTATACTAGAGTTTTATAGTCATCTATATTTGCTGCTACTTCTTCTACATCGGTATCTTCACTTTGTTTTGCTTCTCACTTCAAGCCTCTTGAAAAGGCTACCTCCTTTCTCTCTTGAGTGCATAGGACACTTGAATATGCTTTTTTGTGGGGGGGACTCTACCTGTCTTCATAATTTTTTATGGTGCAGTAGAACAAGGGGGCAATAGGATGATCTACAAAGATTTGATCATTGGTTCTGCATGCATTGTATTTTCTCCTAAAATTGGTAGACCAGTTGAAGGGGGTTGTGAAGAAAGAGAATAGGAGCATTTTATCACCTCCTCATATGCATCAATGCACGAGTGCAATTTTTGAAATTATGATCTTATGTTGCTTTTCAGGATTTGTGGATTAATTGGAAAACTTTAGATAGGGATTTGCATTTGAGTTTGTATAATTAAACTAGTTTAGGTATGAAGCTCAATTTGTGATGGCACATGTACAGGGTTCATCTCTTTTTTTTTTCATTTTTTATTGCAGATAGTTGAATTTGGCATCCTTCATATATTTCTGCTATGTATTCTTGACATACTTTTAAAAATTGAAGTTATTCAACCGCTGTTTGTAGGACCTCTCAAGTATTGGTGCAAGAGAAGCAAAGTTGAGGTGCTGGTTTCCAACTTTGCCGCATGGAATGATGATGTTGTTTCTAGTTCTTTAGATAGTGTCGGCTATTGGGTTGAGGGCTTAACATTTGTGTACTCATTTAGTGGTTACTGGAAATTTTATTTGGCAACTAGCCCCACAAGAACACCTATGAGGTTCTATGAGAGTACATTCGAAGATATAAATTGCGAAGAGCTACCAGGTTTGTCTTTTTCCCTCATATGCAAAGCAGTGGCAGAGTTAGAAAGTTGAGCCGCAGGGCCACTGTCTTGTCATTTAGTAGAATATAAAATGTCGTTGCACGTAAGATTTTCTTGAAACATAAGATGTGTTTTAGTTAATAGAATAACAGATTGCACTAGTACACAAGAATAGCTTAATAAGTTAATGAACAATATAATTTTTAATGTCTTTTTTAAGGCTCGTTTTTAATACGACAGAAAGTTGATGCCACTTAACAGGCCTTCTTTTTGGGAGTTTGTCCCAATGAAAGTTGACTTGAGATTTTTATATCTGTTGTAAAGAAAACTAAATCCACACTACAAGATGAAATTGCTGCCTGAATGGATTTTCAATGAGAAGATTGGTGTTCATAAAAATTTGTCTATATCAAACTTTATGTGCAACCTGTACAAAAGAAACACGGCAATTGTTATACTCTTTTATGATTGCTATTCATTAAGAAAACATTTTTCCTTTTTTTAATATGGCAAATTTTGAAATGAGAAACTGCATGTGGGTCCTTTGCACATCCCAAGCCATCGGTGGCCCCATCTTTGATGTCAACTAATTTTATGTGACATTATTTTATACTTCTTGCTCCATTGCCTATCCACCAAAAGTGGGAGTGGTCATTGTTTCTCTAAGCTTTACTAGTGTCGTTCACTTATGCGACTACTTATCTTTCTATTGCTCTCATTCACTTATGTGACTAAATTACTAAGTTGACAAATACCTACACTCTTTGAGTTTCGCAACGTGACCGCCCTGTTCATAAATCCTGCAACCTGTAAAGAATCTCGAGTCACGCCTATTCAGGTACTAAGGCCTCGGATTGTGAATGCATGGCATGTGTTTGAGAGAGAGGGAGAGATTTCTAAATCTTTGTAAATGTTGTGTTCGCAAGTTTAATTCTAACTAGAACTGGGTAATCTTGCATAGCCAAGAAGAATGAGGTAATTCTACATCATGCAATCACATGCTTTAAGGCCTTGTTGTCTTTGATTTGGTATTTAATTTGTTATTATTATATTTGTTAATAAGTTGCATAGCCATGTTATTATTATATTTGTTATTTCATTGTATTGGTGAAGCATGAATGGTGACGTACATCTTTTGTCACTTGCATTGCCTAATTCTGTTATTTTTTATAGCTCAAGTAATATTCTCATTTTTTATGGATCTAATTCTACTATTGAAAAGAAATTGTACTGTTGACATTGGGATATATGGATCTATACCTAATACTTCATGTGAGCCCTTTTAACTAATAAGAACACAACACATGAGAAAGCAATCTTTGAAAAGTGTGAGTGATCTAATCACCTTTGCTTGCTGCTTCTGTAGTCTAGAGTTGCTAACTCCTTTGGTCCTCTTAGTCCACTTGATTCTATCATTTCCACCTGTTGAATAAGGTTCTTTCAACATCTCTTACAACATGCATAATGATGGACAGACATTCAATGATTTGATGTCCAAGTGTTTTGACGAAGAAGAGATTTTGAAGAGTGAGAATGTGCATAGTGCACATGTGGCTTCTCATAAAAGTCATCATAAAATCGGGCCAAAGAAGAATGTCATAAAGAAAAAGGCTAGAAAGTCTGCTACATGAACATCTAACCAATCTACTATCAAGCCTCAAAAAGATGTCTCTTCTATGAAGTGCTTCTTCTGTAAGAAGAATGACATAGAAAGACAAATTGTGATAAGTATGTGAACTGTTGGCTAGGAAAGATAATTTATCATTAATTTCTCATAAATGTAACTTGATTAATACTCCAGTTAATAACTGGTGGGTTAATTCGAGTGACACTGTGTATATTGCCGATACCTTACAGGCTTTTATGAACAAAAGGGAGCCAATGGAACATAAGAGAAATACTTTCTTCGAAAACAAATGCATTCACATGTCAAGGCCGTTGAGACTTGAAGGTGATGCTAGAGAGTGTTTCTGTTTTAAACTTAAGTGGATACATTTTATGTATCATCTTATAGCAGAAACCTTGTTTCTATTTTTTGACTAGATAAACTTGGATACTGTTTTAGTTTGAAAATTCAAAATTATTTATTTTTAACTATGATCCATGAGTCTCTGTCTTGTGGCAATATATCAATTGGTAATAAATGTGGCATGTTGAATGAAATTCTATATGTTTTGGCACTATCGCTTAGGACATATTAAGTATAAGCAGAGTAACACATACAAGAAATGTGCTAAAATGAGCAACAACAAAGTAGAAATTATTCATACAGATGTATGCAGACCGTTTGCCCTATGTTATATGGGCGAAAGGTATTTTGTCACAACTATTACTGCTAATTTATCTCTATCTTTTGTTTGAGAAATTGGAAGTCTAATAAGATTTGAAAGACTTTAAGAATGAGGTCCAAAAACAAAATGGAGAAGTAGTGCAAGTGTCTGATCAGATAGAGGTGGGGAGTACTATGGATGTTGTACTGTGATGGGGTAACAGGAGGGACCTTTAGGATGTTTTCTTAAGGAAGAAGGCATTGTACGTCAGTGCACTATGTCCGCTAGTGCATATTAGAATGGTACAACTGAAAGAAGAAATCATATGCTTAAAGAAATGGTTCATCCTATGTTGAATTATTCACCACTCTTTATTGTGTTGTGGAGTGAGGCTTTTAAGGATAGCTGCACACAAGTTGAATATCGTACCTGCTAAAGTTGTTTCTAAAACTCCTTATAGTTATTGGCAGGCAGAAAGCCTCTTCTGATCTTTTCGAAACAATTCTGTTAGATATCTGATTCAAGGCCGATATTTTCATGGCATCCTTAATTGGAAGCCTCCCACCTCCAACATGTTCACCATTATAAATAGGGGACAAGCCCATTTGGGTGTGGCAAAGTGGATATGGATGTACAACAAGTCAAGGGAACTCAAGCTCGACTCAAACTAAGTAAACCTCGACTTGAGCTCGACTCATTTGCTAAACGATTCCATTTCTGGTATATAAACAAGTTCAGTTCAAGTTACATGAACTCCACTCAATTAAACTTGATGAACTCAATAAATTTTTTAGGTTTCATATAATCTTTTATATATTTAAAACCATTACCAATTATTCTTGCCCAAATTTTCTATACCACTCCCAATGATGAGCACTAGGAGCCTAATCTTCTAAATGCAAAAATTGATTAATTAATAGTATGACTACCTTTTCTAACAGATCTTGAAATTAAACATAATTTTCTTTCATTAGTAATATGACCACCTTACGATATCTTAATATGAACTTGTCAATGTTGCCTATTGAAATTAGTATAGATTACAATCTTAGGGCATGCCGTATCTATCGGCCTCTTAAATTTGTTTTTAAATTGCATATTAAAAAATGTTTTGGTATAGTAATAGCAACCTTAGTGTTTGCTAAATGTAAACAGTAATTTTAAATCTAAACATAAAATCTCACAAAGGTAAGTAAATAGCTGCAATAAGACAACGTTGTTGATGATGAAAATGAAAATAAAAGTGATACCTAGGTAGAAAATGAAGGATTTTCTTGATAAGGGTATGGGAATTGTACCATTAACGGGGTAAATTGGCTCTAATTGATCAATATATGTATATCGCTATGTTGAGCTTTTTCTACATTTTTCTATTTAAAAATTCTCATGAACTAACAATTAATAAAAAGACAAATTAGAAGAGGTTACCAACCACAATATGTGGTTCTGTCATTTTGGCATGACCAGCCAATGTGATTATATAGAGTGAGGAATAACTGGTCAAAGTCATAAAACAAATTAGAAGAGGTTACCAACCACAATATGGTTTTGACTGGGATTTCGCTAGGATAATAGTTTTTTTCTTTTTTTGAGCACACCTTTTACCTTCGCTCATCAAGCCATGCATGAACAAGATGATGATGACACACATACATCACATTTTGAGCACTCAAGTGCATTTTTGGGGCTTGGAGCCTTCCTGAACGGATGTTGAAATAAAAAATTTCATTGAAGCCATCATTCATTCATATATAGTGCATGGTATGTGATATTTTAGGACCAGAGGTGTAATTCCTGTGCCACATAAAGCCTTTGTGCTCCAGAGCATCCGAAAAGGGCATAAATGAATAAAAAAAAGTTCACTGTTACTATCCCCAGGTGGACTCTGTTTCACTAAGGAAGAAGATAACCCCAGAGTGCAGAATCTCTTCTTCAGCCAAATCTGCTTCTTATTTGTCATCAGGTGGGTTCAGTTAATAATGAAGTCCTGTAGGGTGTAGTACGAGCAAGAAAAGAAAAATGAAAAAAAGAACTGATCCGGGCATCTGCCAGATCAGCAAGAAAACAAGAGAGAGGAAAACTGATCGAAAAAGGAATAAAAAAATGATGCGCCGGATTTCACCTTAGGACACCCTCAGAGCAAGAAATGAAGAAGAAACTTGAGGAAGAGAGAGAAAGAAAAATTAATACCTGTTGTTGTTGGGTTTTTACTGCTGCTACTCAAGCTCTGGTCTGCTCACCGATCGCCACAGATGGCTGGTGACAGTAGATGCTTCCAGCTGCTCAACGTAAACTCCTCAAAAATAGAAGGGGACGAACAAGATTCAAGAGAGTGAGAAGAGATAAAATGAGAGAAGGAAATGGAAAGGAAGTCGACAAAGAGCCACTTATACCTGTATTGGGAAATTTGACGTTGACCCATTGTTTTGTACACAATTCCAGTGAAGACCCTTTTATTTTTTTCAATTATTAACATGCAATCTTTTGGGTTTCAGTAGAGGTCAGCTTCATCCGTTCTTTATAAAAAATTAAATGCAGGACCTAATCTGGGAAGACATTAGTTGCGTAGAGTAAAGTAAAGACGATTTGTTTATAATCCTTTATACATGCAGTTCCGGCTTGCGTTACAGATCCTGCTCCTCCATCCAAAAATTCTTCATAATGTAACAATTGCATTATAGAATGTAGATGGATGCGTATACATCAATCATACAGATCTATCTCACTTACAAAAAATCCAGTAGAAGCCGTACATTGGATTTAAAAACAGTTTAACACTTGTTTTTTTTTTAAAAAAATAAACCATAAAAAAAGTAACGTATATATGTCTTCCCAGCCACTATGTGCGATCTCAATGTATTTAAATCTAAGAATCCACACCAATAAAGTTTCAATATTTACAAAGACTTCTCTACAAATTAAATTTGAAAAATAAGAGGCAACTCCTTTTGAAAAACACCAAATGTCCAACTTTTCCTTCTATTTTTCAAACAAACACTTGATCTTGTAAAAAGTATTAAAGTAATCATCCAAATGATGAAATTATCCCATCAAATTGAAAATATTATCAAGAAAGTAGAATAAAAAAGGAAAAACTGCTAATTAATGGCTCCGGTACAAACTCCAAAGTTATCTAGATCAAGATTGTGGGGATAAGTTTAAGTAGAAAGATGTAACTCACTAATAGCTATATATATGTAAAAGGTATTCTGAACTGACAACCAATATGAGCTATTAAGTTGAACCAAGTTGAAGAGTATGGTCTCAAAAATGTCAATGGCTGATATATATAAAAATGTATCTCAGGGTTTTTTATGTGGCAACGTGCAGGATTGATTATGGAATTCTGCCCATAAGGCGAAGATTTTTGTGGAGACATCTCAAAGATAAAAATTAAGGATGTAGAAGATATAGTTATCAGAATCATTCTTGAACACCAAAACTGAGGACATTTTTCCTTTCTTAACTAAAATTAATTTTAAGACTGCTACTTGGATAAAAATAAAACAAAAGAATTAGTCCACATCTAAAAGTAGGCCAAAGAATGAGCAAACATGTAAAACTAATCCGAAGGTGGATATTAAAACCACCCAAAAGGAGAATATAAGTTTGTAGATCATTTTATGAAAGCTGGGAAGATCCTGAATGGTGAAATTGAGTTCCTTTTCTTTTTGTTGGCAATGTTGTGCTTCGATTGAAGGTGCCATGATTTATTGATATATATATTCACATTTAGATAATGTAATGGTGAAAGCAACAAAATACGTTACTTTTCAGGGCTGATTTCATCTTTCCAACAATGTCTTTCCTCCTTAAACAAAAATGTGGCTGCATTTTCCCCAAGTGCAATGACTTGTAAGCAATGTCACCAGGGTGCATTTTTTTTGAGCTTGCGCCCATGTCGATGCGATGTGGGTGTGGGTTTGGGTGCGGGTGTGCTCCAAGTGCGCACCCAATCCACACCAACTCTTTTTCCATCCATTTTTTTATTTTTTCTTATTTTTAACAAGCACGATCGACACTCTCTAGTGCTTTCTCTCTCCTCTTTCTGCTGCAATGCTTCTCTATCTCTCTCTGTGCTGCGTCCGGCGGCCGTCGATCAAATAACTCCATCCGGTGGAGATCAGTGGATTTGGCCTGCATCGAGGATTGACGGTGTCTTTCGATTTCGGCCGGCACATTCTCCCCCAAAACTCTGCCCACCTGGAAAGCAATGCCGAGATTGTGAAGGAACTCAAAACCCCTGAGTGCGAGGGAGGCCCACTCTGCTTTCCCCTTTCCTTTTGGTTGTGATCTTGCAAACAAGAAGACAATGGCCCAGCCAACCTAATCTTTTAGGTACTTTCGTAGGGCCCTCTTTTGTTTTGGTTATCATTTTTTGGCATCATTGTTTTATGTAAATTATTTCCACATCTTTTTGTTTCTAGTAGATTAGCTTTTAGGTTAAAATATTTATCGACCAACTTATTGTTACTTTGTTATATATAGTAGAAAAAATAAATAAATCAGACCACTTGTTCTAAAAATCAGATCAATCGGATTTGAGAACCAAACAGTAAAATCGGGTTAACGTGGGGTCAAGTTTTAAAGGTGATACTTGAAGTTAAGTTATATTAGAATGTTGTATTAGATTTTTTATATTTTTGAGGTAAATATTTTTTATAAGTTTTCAATATTTTTTATTGTTTATAATAAATTAATAATAATAATAATAAATACTCTCACCGCACCACTGCACCTAAATTTTTTGAGATGTGCCGCGCCGGCACCCGCTCCCTGCACCATGGTGACATAGCTTGTAAGGAATGGATCTCGTGAGACATATGTTTGATTGATTGGAACTGGAACTTGCTCGATGAGAGGTGCGCATCCTTATCTATACTGGTGATTTAGTGGCTGGTATATGTGACCTACAGCGGTGATTTTGTCGCCGCTAAATCCATGTATACCAGTGATGTTTAACATCGCTTCAAGTCTTCACCGCTATAGACCTACAACGGTAGTTTTTACCACCGTATATCTTGCTCTAACCAGTATCGGAGACACTGAGAGCCCGCCCGCTTCAGCTGCATGCATATCTTATCGCTCAAGTGTCCCTCCCTCTCTGTTTTATGATTAACGCTTGTATCTTTTCTACAAGTTAGCTATGTTTTTGTTTTAATTTACTTTTCTCTCAACAATATGGTAGAATTTAACTAATGTTGAATTTAACAAAGGTTGTATGTCAAATTAAACCATGTCAAGTTTAATGAATTTATTTTACTTCTAACGGTTCGATGAAAAAGTGCCTTGCAAGTGTGTTGCTTAAATAAATGAAAGTATTGCTTTTTTTTCATCTGCCATACTTATGAGTTATTAAATATTTCACAAGCTTTGATGGAAAATAGTTGGTAACGACTAAATTAATTTTCTGTCAGCACGCAAACTAGCAAACAGTTTCATCCTACATTTCTGATTTTGACATGAGATAATAATGCCTTTTGCTTCCTTTTCTTTTCTTTAAATTTTTGACATAATCTTTGTGGGCATTATATGCTAAAACTTATGTGTCACAACTTGTTGCTTTGCTAGCTCTTGCTTTACATAAATGAAATTGGGCAACCCTTTAACATCTGACATGCACAAAAAGTGCATGGTAATAATCCTAAGTCTATGACGATAACTAAAATGCAAGCTACCAATCAATACTAAAATAACATAAGACATTTACCTCGAGTAGAGAATAAAAGACTTGCCTCCTACATCTTAAACAGCAATATATCTAACTAGAGCTGCAACAAAAATATAGCAACTAATTTATGACTGTGACAAAGAACACCTTTCTCATGGAGAACATGAAACAACAATCGACAATTGGACATTTTAAAAACCGATACAAATACCTCCAAGTTGTAACTGGTTCAGTAGTTTGTCAAAATCATCAATATCAATAAATGCTGATTTTGTTGTAGACATAGGCTCCCTTCATGTATTTTAGATTCCCTCCGTGGACATCAATAAAATTGCCAACAGTCACATGAAGACAAAAAAAATGTATTTTAAAGACTTACCACAACTACAACATGTTTAACAGTTCTCTTAACTTTTATAAATTGTTCGAATATATTAAAGGACTACTGAAAGAACCAAAAAAAAAAGGAACATGAATCTACCAACATTATAGATCTTATAGAGATTTTAATAACAAAATTTCTTATATGTACAAGTTAAAGTCACACTGCTGTTAGAATAGATTCCACCAGTCCTTCTTTTTGAAATACATTAGCAATGAAAATAAAAAGCATAGTCAAGGAGGGATTTCCTTTTCTTTAAGTCCATATACAATTCCATGGTTTATGGCATATTATCAAGGAAGGTTGAAACAAAAAATACCTTGCCAAAACAAACAACCAATGGTCTTTAATCAACCTAAAACACTGAATTATAGCAATAGTAAGTTTAAGATTTATCCTATCCTAAAAATCCACGTTGAAGTAACATACCAAGTTTACAATATTGAGTTAACATTCTATTCGTGTGTTTCTATGTGTCGATGATCGTTTGGCTGAGCTTGGCAATGCATCGGTTTTAGGGATTCATACTGAGCTAAATGAGTATAACAATTCGAATCTAGTCAAGCAACTAATGTAAGAAGTGAAGACAGAGGTTGTCTAAACAAAAATAACATTTTCTCTCCAAAATAAGAGATAATAAGCTTAATGTATGAACATAATGTCCATGCTTTCATGTGATATACTTTTTGAGTAGACTAGAAACATGAAATATAAATCCAAGAATAATATTGAAAAGCAATAAAACTACTCATAGCACTACAATGAAACAGAAAAGAGAAATGAACCTCACCAGAAACTACACATTGAAGCTGTGGATCTGATGTTGTTAGATCAATTACCAGTTTGTCATCATTTGAAGTCAAAAGTTCCAAACCATGAGGTTCATAACAAAGAGCTGGTCATTACAGTGACCAAGAATGCTGTTACTTCATATTGTTAGAGATTCATAAGCTCACATTCAAGTCCGCAACATAGATACTTCAGACAACATTGACACCCAATAAGAGACGGGTGCTACATAAGCATATTTGTGTGTGTATACATAGATACATACTTATATCTGTATATATTTTATAATTTTATTCCCTTAGGTTCATCAACATAAAGATTGCTTTTGATCTGCAAGTACTTTATGGAAGAAAACATACACAAATTTTACTAAAAGTCAGTAATATTAACAACAAATTATTAACTGGAAATGTGCTTTTTATTTTTATTAATTGCCATATGTTCAATTTTGGTAAATGAATATCGGCATAAAGAAGTTATATACACACATACCAATGCATATCTCTCTCTCTCTCTCTCTCTATATATATATATATATAAACACACATATATATATGTATATATATATATGTTGATTATTGACAACCAAGCATCTGTTCCAAGAGGAACAGATGCACCTGGTTGCAAGAACCTTCAAGCAAGATGTTTCTGTTCATGCTGCACATGGAATAGGAACCAGACGCAATTATGGCAACAGTTCTTATTCTAGAACAATTATGCCAAGGGTAACACCGAAATAAATACCCTCATGTTCACTTTGAGCAAGATAGTCAGAAGACTTAGAACTAGTCTTAATAAACTTATATGCATACCCTATATTACATCCCAGAACACAAAAGTCAGATTACTTTAGGTCCAAAGCCTTTGCTCACGCTACAGGGAACAAGCAGAAGGCTTATGCTTTAGCAAGCAGCATAAGCCAAAGAGTTGGCTACTTTACCCATCCCTATTTGCTAAAATAACAGGAAACATAGAAAGAAAATGATTGAAACCATTCAAGCACGAGGACATACAGAAAATCAACATATCATGCATGACCACTTGACTATATGTAGCTTCGAAGAGATTTTGGCAAGTCAATCCATATCATGCAGGAGCCAACATGTGTGTGTAGTATCTCAATCACACCTGAAGAATGTAGTAACCTTAATAAAATCAGGGCCTACGTGCTAAAAATAATAATAAAAAATTATATTCCAATAAAGACTAACGTACTTCTCTTCAAGTGCATTAATCCTAAAAAAGAAATTTAAGATTGTCAGTTTGACATGACTCAGGTCCCATTGAAAGTGCAAAATATAGTGTTCTGTGTTTGAATGAGAGCACCAAATGGAGTTTAATTTTTACCATAAATTAAGGATTCAAGTTTAATCATTAACTTAGATTGGAATTCTTCGGAACTCGTTAAATTGAAAATATAAATATGAAAGGCTATGGACAAATTCTGGGCACAGCCTAAATTGATCTTGGTCTTTAGGGAAGGGAAAATTTGAAAATAGAAATGTACAACAGATGCATGGACAGAAAAGAATATTCTCACTAATAGAAGTGGGGATATAGAAGCTACATAATAACTAAAATGAGTAAAAGCTTCATAATCAGTCGCTCGTCTCCTCAGATTCCTTTCTATTGGTGGGGAAAGAGCATGAAAAAAAAGAGGATGGGGTGTTGGATAACCAATCACTGTAGCCTAAGTGAATTGTATGGAACGGTTAAGCCTTGGCCAATACCCGAATTGAGTGTATCCATTCAGCACCTGTCGCTGTGGACAGGTTCGGTGGAGCAAACATGCATGTGTGGTATCTCAATCACACCTAAAGATTGCAGTAACCTTAATCAAATGAGCGCCTATGTGTAAAAAATATAATAAAAAAATTATATTCAATAAAGACTGATGTATTTCTCTTCAAGTGCATTAATCCTTAAAAAGAAATTCAAGATTTTCAGTTTGGCATAACTCAGGTCCCACTGAAAGTGCAAGTATAGTGTTCTGTGTTTGAATGAGAGCACAGAGCGGAGTTTAATTTTTACTGTATCTTAAGTATTCAAGCCAAGTTGAATCTTTAACTCAGATTAGAATTCTTCTGAACTCGTTAAAAGGAAAATAGAAATATGAAAGGCTACGGCCAAATTATGGGCACAGCCTAAATTAATCTCCGTCTTCAATGGAGGGGAAATTCGAAAATAGAAATGTAGAAGAGATGCCTGGACAGAAAAGAATATTCTCATTAATATAAGTGGAGATGTAGAAGCTACAGAATAACTAAAAATAGTAAAAGCTTCATAATAAGTCTATCCGCTCCCCGCATTGTTTTCTATTGGTGGGGAAAGAGCATGAAAAAAAGAGAGGGCAAGGTATTGGACGACCAATCACTGTAGCCTGAGTGAATTGTATGGAACAGTGAAGCCTTGGCCAACACCATAATCGAGTGCATCCATTCGGCACCTGTGGCTGTGTCCAGGTTTGGTGGTGATGGCTGGAGAAGGGACCACGGTTGAGTGTCTCTGGTTCGCCTAAATGAGCCCACAAAATTTGGCGTCTGATTTTGATGATAAAAAGGTGTTGGGTAATTCTGGTTGGCATTGTTCGGTGGAAAAAGATCAAACGAAAGGAGAGAGAGGAGGGAGATAGGGGGCGGAAGCTTCACCTTTGTACAAATAAATTTATTGCAAGATATGGAAATTGCATGTCAAATGAATGCCAACCAACCATCTCTATACGATATTTACAATCGCTTCCCAAAAAGTCTTATAAAAATGGGGAAGATAAAAAAGCTGACGTGCCCATGCCCATGGAAATTAGATCAATCAAATTCTAAACAATCAAAAGAAGAAAAAGAAGTGAAGAACCAGAATACCTCATCTTCCTAACTCCTGTATCTTCAAACCAAGCCTGACAAAACAAAAAAGAAGGAACCAATCCACGTTAGTTAGATCATCCAAACATGATATTCTGCCTTCTCAGCAGAGGCAACAAAAAAAAAAAAAAAACCACAATTGAAACAACTGAAAAGATGAAGGAAACCCTACGTTCCTTCTGTCACATGTGTTGGAGCTAATTAATATGTTGGGCAAAATGTGAGGGTCAAAGTGAAACAAAGACATTAATCCACAAAAGAAAACAACTAACATGCGGCCCCCTTAAACAAAAATTTCAAAGAAAAAGCCCATATCCCCCTTAATATGCGGCCAGATTTCTCAAGCTCTTCCTTTGCCTTCTACCAAGAGATGGTCACCTGTGCATCCCCTAATTCTGCGCTCATCCAATTGAGCCGACTGCAAGCAGATTACATTTCATGGCCAATTTAAGAGTGAGACTTGCCAGATTCTAATTAATTTTTAATATTTCTTGAAATTTTTATTAACCATATATTTTTGACAAATATTCGAAAACCAAACTCCTATTTGATCCGAGCGAACCAGCAATTTGGCGATTGCTGCAAGCAGAGGAGATGAACAACAACATGACGATGGTGAGGTGAGCAATGAGCAAACTGAGCAAGGAGAAATGCCAGAAAACGAGCAACAAAGCAGGTGAATCATGGATTTTTTGATGAAGCAGAAAAATTTGGGAAGCAATGACAGAGTTGAGGAACCTTTCTTCTTCTTTGCCTATTCTGTCAGCGACAATCGGTCGATTGTGATGGATGCTTGACATCAGTGCATGCTGCATTGGAAAGGTCCACAGGGATGAGCGGAAGGTGGATTTTCACCAGAAAGGGGGCGAGGGATTGGCTTTATTGTCACGAGTAACACATCTTTTTTAAGTTGAGATTTAGGAAAGGATCTACAAACCGATCCTAATGGCTCGATCATAATTCCAGTTATCAACATTTGTTGTAGTGAGTACTCAACGGTGGAAACCATGATGGATCGGGAGGGAGAGAAAGAGAGAGATAATATTGAGGCAGAGAGAGAGGCGATGCATTAGAGGCGATTTGGTCTAAGACCCTAAAAGGCAAGAAGGAAGTTGATATGGAAGAGCAATCAACACACACGAGGATAGCATGAGAGAAATCCAACCGACATAATCTGCCTTTTTAAGACATTATGTCGAAACAATAATCTGAAGCGTCCAATTGATGTGGTTATTGAAAACAGGAACTTTCCAACTGCATATCCAACTAACCTTTCTGGAGTACTTGAAGGTGCTAGTAAAAAGAAAGACGCCGCAGCGAGACGAAGAGCAGCAAAACGCAATCATTCCAAACTCTCCGTTTTGTCATGCATTCAATCTTTTGCTGTTTAAAAGAACGGGGAAATCCTAGATTTACATTATGCTTCTGCAACTTAACTGGTGGGTTTGAGGGGAGAAAGAGAAAGAGAGAGAAAATAGGTGGAAAAGGTTATCACGCAACTGTGGTTCACACAAAATATGCAAATGGCTTCGGTGGGAAAACTCATTCATTGTCCTGGCCAAATGTAGAGGTTATTCGCTACGGTTCTCATCCTAAAGTATTGGTCATAGGGCATAAATAAAAATATTGTAGTGACAGTGTGCTAGCATGAATTGTATTTGTACATGCCTGCAGTTGAGACACTATGTCTTGTTTAGATAGTCTATCAAAACTGGGTTCTGAAATGCAATAATATATTTTGTTGTGACGATCATGAAATATACATATGTGATGTTATGCATAGTATCTTAATATGGATGATGGTTTACATACTCATGCCCACCTCTCCGTTTAACACGTAAATTTGACGATAGAAACTCTTTCTGTAGACACGATTTTATTTGAATGAATAATAAAATGAATCCTACAGTTGCTTTATTGCAATCTGGTTTGCTTTACTATTTATGACCTCTTTGTAAACGTCTTTTTATCGTAAAGCCAGTCCATATAGTATCATTGTTGCATTTAATTTTTCTGAGTGCTTATTTCTTACTTGTAAGCATGATATTACTTGAGTCGATCATAAAATAAATCATGTAGTTGTGTTATCGCATGATTTTTTGTTCTTATCGCATTCTTGTAAACCCAAATTTATTTTAGGATATCATAAAATGCATATTGCATTTGCATTATTAGAATCTATTTTGTTTGATTGCTTATTGCCTTTTATTAAGCACCATGTTATCGTAAAACCAATCCATACAATGATATTATTGCTTTTAATTTTTCTAAATGTTTATCACATCGTTGTAAACACTTTTTTATTTGACCTATGCCTTAAAACAAATCCTAAAATTGTGTAAGCAAATATAATAGGACTCAATCAGAGAGCTCGGAGTGCCTTGTAATACTGCATGCTCACCGACTACAGAGAGCCTTCTTGCTTGCTCCTAAACAACAGAAAAGAAAAATGGCACAAATCAATGAAAAAAAAGGTTCACTGTTACTACCCTCTGCCAGACTCTATTTCACCATGGAACCCCATAGCACTGAATCTCTTCTTCGGCCAAATCTGCTATTCTTTGTCACCAGGTGGGGTTAGTTGATAGTGAGCCCCTGCAGTGTGCAGCACGAGCAACCAAAGAAAAAAAAAAGTTTTGGGCATATTCCACGTCAGTAAAAAAATGAGAAAGGAGAAAACAGATAAAAAAACAGAATAAAAGGCCCAATTTCGCCATAGAACACCTCTGTCACCCGGGTGCGGCAACCCTGGTGATGCACCCGTGTTGCGTCTGCGACCTAGACTCGCACCTAGCCCACACCTTATTGATTTCAATTTTTTTTTAGTTTTTTTATCAAATTCGATATTATTAATATATTATAATAATAAATTAATAATAATAATAAATACCCTTGGTGCACCGCCGCACCGCAACTTTTTTGAGATGTATCGCACCGGCGCCGCCACCCTTTTATTTTTTTCAATTATTATCCTACAACCTTTTGGGTTTCAGTAGGGGTCTGGTTGACTCGTACTTTGTAAAAAAATAATTTCAGGACCCAACCAAGAAAGATTTTAGTTGCGCAGAGTAAAGTAAGACAATGTTCAGAATCTCTTATACATGTAGCTATCGCTGCATTACAAATCGTGCTCCTTCATGATAAAATTCTTTGTAACGTAACAATTGCATTATAGAATGTAGTGGCATGTATATACATCAATATTGATGATCTATCTCACTACAGAAAGTCCCCGTACATTGGATTTAAAAACAGTTTAACACATAGGTTTTTTTAATTGAACTGTAAAAAAGTAATGTATATATGTTTTCCCAATCACTACGTGCGACGTCAATGTATTTAAATCTAAAAATCCAAACCAACAACGTTTTCAATGTTAAGAGACACTACTCCACAAATTAAATAAGAAAAATAAGAGATAACTCCTTTTGAGAAACACCAAATGTCCACCCAACTTTTCCTTCTGTTTTTTAAACAAACACTTGATCTCGTCAAAAGTATTGAAGTAATCACCCAAATGATGAAATTATCCCTTCAGGTGAGCAGGATTTTGCCCACCACCTGAAAGAAGGCCAAAGCACTAAAAAATATTAGTAACCCAAATGATGAAATTATCCCTTCAAATTGAAAATATTACCAAGAAAATAAAACTAAAAAGGAAAAATTGCTAATTAATGGCTTCCGTACAAACTCCAAAATTATATAGATCAAGATTGTGGGGATGAGTTTAAGTAGAAAGATGTAACTCACTAATAGCTATATATATGTAAAAGGTATTCTGGATTTTACAACCAACATGAGCTATTAAGTGAACCAAGTTGAAGAGTACGGTTTCAAAAATGTCAATGGCTGAAAGCGAGATATATATGTAAAAAAGTATCTCGGGGTTTTTGATGTGGCAACATGCAGGATTGATTATGGAATTTTGCCTCTAAGGCGAAGATTTTTGTGGAAAATTCTCGCACATAAAAATTAAGGAACTAGAATATAGAACCAAAAGGATCATTCCTTGTTCGTTGAAAACTGCAAACACAAAAACTGAGGATGTTTTTCCTTTGTTAACAAAAATTAATTTTAAGTCTGATACTTGGATGGAAATAAAACAAAAGAATTAGCCAACCTGTAAAAATAAGCCAAAGAATTAGCCAACATGTAAAACTAATCCGAAGGTGGATATTAAAAGCACCAAAGGAAGAATATCATTTTGTTCTTCACTGTATGAAAGCTGGGAACATCATGAAAGGTGAAATTGGCTTCTTTTTTTTGGTTGGCAATCACCATGATTTCTTGATGTATAGATACACCTTTTGATGGAGGGAAATTGTAACAGTGAAAGCAACATAATACTTTATTTTTCAGGGCTGATTTCATCTTTCCAATGATGTCTTTCAACATGTGGCGGCATTTTCTTTCCCCTTAGTGCGTTGACTTGTAAGGAATAGATCCCGCTACCTTTGATTGATTGGAACTGGAACTTGCTAGGAGAAAGGTGTGGATATTTATGCATACCGGTGATTTTTGTGGCTGGTATATATGCCCTATGGTAGATTTTTGTCACCGTTAAATTGTATGTATACTGGTGATTGTTAAATATTAACACCCATATATGTCTTCACTGCTATAAAACTCCAATGGCTGTTTTTTGAATGGTAAATCGTGTCGTAACCAGTACCAAAGAAAGAAGCACATATTACCACTATTATTTGAAGCAAGCATGCAACCGCCCTCTTCAGCTGCCTCTTATCACTCAAGTGTCCCCCCCTCCCTCTCCGTTTTGTGATTGACAGTTGCATCTTTTCTATTTTCATATTTCATGTTAGCTATGTTTTTGTTTTAATTTACTTTTTTCTCAACATGGTAAGATTTAACCAAGGTTGTATGTCGAATTAAACCATGTCAAATTTACCATGTTTCTTATACTCATCAGGACATCTGCAGCCGCACAAGCAGTCTAAAGTTACCTCTAACAAACAATGTACCTTAATCACATATAGATGTACATGTTTTGGACATTAATTGAGATGGCCAAAAGTCCAGTTCAAAATCCAATTTGTTGGTAGATGACATTATTTGAGACTGTTTCTTTTTTAAATTCATGGCAAGTACTGTTCTCAAAAAATTCAAAGCAATTGAATAAGCCAGAAATTTTCAGGACTTGTTTTCTATTGACCCAATTTCAGCAAGTGATCAGAAGGCCCATCCTACACTTGGGCCTACATTATTATATGCACAAATATCAGAAAGGAAAGATCTTGTGGAAGAAAATATGAAAAATAAAGGATGTGAAATGGAAAGCTGCTAACTAGCAGGTAAAAACTGAATGTTTCCACCGGCTCAGCCTTTCCAACCTCTTGATCCTAGAATGCAGTCCCAAACTGAAACTCAACCAGTCACACAGACAAACATAGGGTGCAGTGCACATGCAAGTGGAAGCAAGAAGTCCATAGGAAATAGTGAAGAAGTTTCTTTAGAACTGTTTGTTTGACAATTTTAATGAAGACTGGAAAATATAATGTCATTTAAGGCTACTTCTCCAAGTTAATATAAAAATAATCAACTATGAAACTGTTCCTTTACAAATTACAATTTTTCAATGAAATAAGTCTTGTTTATAGTGAAACATTGACACGTTATAGAAAATATGACATCCTTTTAAAGTGCCCGTCCCACAATTAAGGAACTGAGTTTCAGAAGTACCTATGACTAATGAAAGGTTATGGAAGACTGATTTTTTTTTTTATCCTATCTCTACTGAGGAACTTCAAGACTGATTACCTAAAAAAAATTCACTCTCGGTGGATCCTGGCAATGCATTGTGGTTGGACCCTCATGTTGGTCTAACTGAATCATCCTTTTGGAGGAGGATGAGTTAGGGCCTGCTACTAAAGAGCATAGCAAGTTATAAGTCTCAGTAGGACATGTATTTTTGTTACTATAGGTTAGGTGAGGTTTCCATTATCCTTTTTTTGGTGACAAATCTTATGTGTCCCTAATAACGGGAATCTGTCAATTTTTCAAGGTTTCAAAACCAAAAAGGCATGGAAGCACATGAGATGTAGCTCCAGTTCCTTCAGAAAAGGTAAGATCTTTGGTGTGAAAATAATGGACAAATAAGATAACAAAGAAAAATAAACGGCACCAATTCCTATCTCAGTTTATTTGAAATATACCACATATATAATCATCATTCACATTATCGATTGACAAGCATTTTCAGCAATCAGAAAATCCAAATACAGTAATGTTTTTCAAATAGATGAATTTCTTTGTACAACGAAGGGTGTTAAAAAGATTGAAAAGTTGTTTGACATAATAAAATGATTGACAAACACCTGCTTCATTAATTGAAGAAAAATGTTAAAATCTTGAGCAATTTCTATGAAAAAAATGAAAAAAATCGCATTTTGTATACACACTCTCCCCGGGCCTTTTTTTATTAATATTGATACTTATTAAATAGACAAAAATATTGAAGAAATTGTCAAAAAGATGTGGCCCATAAAAATCTTTCTAATCAGGTATTTTCTTTTTATTAGGGTAAAATGGTCTTTTTCATATTTAATAACAGTGGGGCATGTGCCTGTAGGTAATTGTATAAATATAAATGGTTACTTGTAACTTTTCAGAGGAAAAATTCATCAAACCTAATCCGTCTCCTTAATTATTTGTCCGGTCTAATTTGTCTAGCGACATATATGTGTGTGTGTGTAAAGTGGTGCATGGATTCATGAGTTTGATTCAATTACGGTAGGAAGGTACTCAATCTCCGCCCCATATACTGCATTATTCGTTCGTTACAAAAGAATCTCATCTTATGCTGAGGTACCATTTGGGGTTCTTCTCAATGACAAACTGTCATTTATTACAACATCATACTACTAATGGTATCAGCTTGGTTTTGAATTGAAATAACATTGTTGTATTCAATGACATGGATGTCAAAAGAAAAATCATAGAGTAGAAAGAAAACCCAACTCCTAGGTTGGACCACTAGTCATTTGTTTGTTGGCAACCTCTTCCTAAATATGCTCAAGTGTTATTCCATACACTAAGGCATGAACGTGTTTGTAGTACAATTACTAGAACTATGTACAAGACAATCTAAGGCATCTAAGCCTTTTGTTATGAGAAACATTACTAAAAATAAATTGATATTCAAAAACTTTTCAGATCGTCCTCCAGAGGTTCTTTTATAAGGTGAGATTCTTTATACATAAGAATACCTTCCTTCTGTCATTGTATATATACAAGAAAATCTCTTGTCGAGTGAACCAAATTGACTTCAGACTCTGATTCTTTCACGCAACTTCTCTACATACCTTCAACTCTTGCAACCTTTCCACAGAAAATAGACAGCCCTCGCCACCATCATCTCTAATTAGCATGGTACTGTCATCTGTCAACAGCTGACCATTGCATCACGTGGCTGAGTTTTGTTCCCCCTTACCGCGTGGATGCAGAAGGAACACATTGCCTAAGACATTTTTGGTTGAAAGGCATGGAAATATTACTAGAGCCTATAAATGTTTTCTTGAGGTGTACAAGTTATGTTTGTGCAATTCTTTAATCATAATAACCTATACAGGTGATGAACGCAACTGGGGCAGTCCAATACTGGTGACGATTACAAGTGGTATAGATTTCTAATGATGAGGTAGTTCGCAGCCGTATATACTTATACCGGTGAAATGTCTCACCACTAAGGTATTTATACCGGTGTTCTCCAGCACCAGTAGAAATTTCACCGCTATAAACCTATAACAGCACGGTACTAATGCCAAGTTCTACATTCCTGTGTATCATGTATTGTTTGTTTGTTATTGAGAGAGAGGGGGGCAGATTGTCACTGGCCATTTCGAAACTCTCTCGCTCTCGCTCTCTTGCACACTCTGTCTCTGCATCCCCTCTCTCTCTTGTAACTCTTTAGTATTTTAAAAATAAAATAAGAAGGGGTTGCTAGTGAGGAGCTCTGTCCCCTCCGTCGGCAGCATCTGGCAAACCCCTCTTCAAGTATATGAGAAGGAGATGTAGATGGAAGGCCGTTGGGCCTTCCCTGAAGCAAATCAAAGGAGCACGGAAGACCTTTTCTGTATCACCGATGAAAAAGGAGGGCATGGGCCACCAAGTGGCAGGCCTGCCTTTTTCTTTTCCCATCGATAGCAGTGCCTCCTTCTGGACGAGAGGGAGAGAAGCAGATGAGGAACACATACCCAGGCAGCCTCGCGTCTCTTTGCCTTGCAGCAGCACCAGCAGAACAGATCCCGTCAGGGGCCTGGTCCGTTGTGAAAAAGACGACAAAATAGGGAGGGCCCTTCCTATCATAATGGAGAAGGGGAGGGCTTTTGCCCACCCTTCCGACAGCGTAGGGGGAGTAAAGTGTATTGTTATGTCGTGGTTTATGACCAAAGTGAGGCCGCAATGGCCTCTCACACTTGCTTAGGAAAAAAAAAAATATAAAGGGCCTTATTATTATATTTGTTATTTCATTGTATTGATCAAGCATGAATGGTCACGTATATCTTTTGTCACTTGCATTGCCTAATTCTGTTATTTTTTATAGCTCAAGTAATATTCTCATTTTTTATGGATCTAATTCTACTATTGAAAAGAAATTGTACTGTTGACATTAGCATATATGGATCTATACCTAACGCTTCATGTGAATGAGTCTGCCCTTTTAACTAATAAAAAGACAACACATGAGAAAGCAATCTTTGAAAAGTGTGAGCGATCTAATCGCCTTCGCTTGCTGCTTCTGTAGTCTAAAGTTGCTAACTCCTTTGGTCCTCTTAGTCCACTTGATTGTATCATTTCCACCTGCTGAATAAGGTTCTTTCAACATCTCTTACAACATGCATAATGATGGACAGACATTCAATTGATTTGATGTCCAAGTGTGCTGAGGAAGAAGAGAGATTGAAGAGTGAGAATGTGCATAGTGCACATGTGGCTTCTCATAAAACTCAACATAAAATCAGACCAAAGAAGAATGTCATAAAGAAAAAGGCTAAAAAGTCTGCTACATGAACATCTGACCAATCTACTATGAAGTGCTTCTTCTGTAAGAAGAAATGACATAAAAAGACAAATTGGGAAAAGTATGTGAATTGTTGGCTAGGAAAGATAATTTATCATTAATTTCTCATGAATGTAACTTGATTAATATTCCAGTTAATAACTGGTGGGTTAATTCGAGTGACACTGTATATTGCCGATACCTTACAGGCTTTTATGAACAAAAGGGAGCCTATGGAACATAAGAGAAGTACTTTCTTCCAAAACAAATGCATTCGCATGTCAAGGCCATTGGGAATTGAAGGAGATGCTAGAGACTGGTTCTGTTTTACACTTAAGTGGATACATTTTATGTATCATCTTATAGCAGAAACCTTGTTTCTATTTTTTGACTAGATAAACTTGGATACTGTTTTAATTTAAAAATTCAACATTATTTATTTAGAAAGATTCAATCTGGATTGGTTATACATGTTTGACTGATTAACTACGATCCATGAGTCTCTATCTTGTGGCAAGATATCAATTGGTAATAAGTGTGGCATGTTGAATGAAATTCTATATGTTTTGGCTCTATTGCTTAGGACATATTAAGTATAAGCAGAGTAATACATACAAGAAATGTGCTAAAATGAGCAACAACAAAGTAGAAATTATTCATACAGATGTATGCAGACCGTTTGCCCTAAGTTATATGGGGAAAGGTATTTTGTCACTTTTATTGACTATTACTGCTAATTTATCTCTATCCTTTATTTGAAAAATTAGAAGTCTATTAAGCTTTGAAAGACTTTAAGTATGAGGTCGAAAAACAAAATGGAGAAGTAATGCAAGTGTCTGATCAGATAGAGGTGGTGAGTACTATGGACGTTGTACTATGATGGGGTAACAATAGGGAACCTTAGCATGTTTTCTCAAGGAAGAAGGCATTGTACCTCAGTGCACTATGTCCGCTAGTGCATATTAGAATGGTACAACTGAAAGAGGAAATCATATGCTTAAAGAAATGGTTCATCCTATGTTGAATTATTCACCACTCTTTATTGTGTTGTGGAGTGAGGTTTTTAAGGATAGCTGCACACAATTTGAATAATGTACCTGCTAAAGTTGTTTCTAAAACTCCTTATAGTTATTGGCAGGCAGAAAGCCTCCACTATTATATATGCACGTTTGAAGTTATCCAACAGAAGCCAAATTATATAACCCTCACATAAAGGCTTTTGACCCTATAACAATTAGTAGCTTCTTCATTGGTTAACCAGAAAGGTCAAAAGGTTACATATTTTACTGTTCATGTCATTGACAATAAGATTTGTTATTCATCTAGATTATGTGGTGCACTTATAGGAGCCCAATGATTTCATAGATGATGATGATCCAATCACCTTTGTGGAAACCATTGAGTGTATGCAATCTGCACATTGGATAGAAGCCATAAAAGAAGAGTTAAACTCTATGGCTAAAACTCAAGTGTGGGACCGTGTCAATCTATCTAAAATAGTCTAACATATGATGCAAATAGGTATTTAAGACTGAAAAAACTCTAATGACAAAATTGAGAGGTACAAGGCAACGATGGTTCCTAAAAGGCTTCATTCAAATGGATGGTATTGACTATAACGAGACATTTTCAACTAAGAAGTCAATGAATGAAGATTGTTTTACTTTCAAATGGATGTAAACATTAAATGGTGATTTACACGAAGATGGGATGGAGAATTGTTCTCCTATTAACCGTATCAGCGTTTTCAAATATTCATATACTTGGATTCAAACCCAGATTTTAATATGAATGAAAGAAATGTCGTATTCAAATCTGAATCCCAAACCAAATTTCAAAATTTGAATCTAATTTGAATCTGATTTTTATATTCATGTCTGAGACTGAATCCAATTTTGGTTGATTTTCATATTGTGAGAGCATCGAATATAGGATTTTTGTTTAAAACTAAATACGAATTTGAATTCAATTGGATATTTATGTACATCTAAATGTGAATTTAATCAAATATTATTTCTTAAGTCTGAACTGATCTGATTTCTGAACTAAATATTAAATTTTTTCTTCTTCCAATCTTTTCGAAACAATTCTGTCAGATATCTGATTCATGGCCAATATATTCATGGCATTTACTCAAACTCAGTAAACCTTGACTTGAGCTCGACTCATTTGCTAAAAGAGTCCATTTCTGGCATATAAACAAGTTCAGTTCAAGTTAACATGAACTCAACTCAATTAAACTTGATGAACTCAATAAATTTTTTAGGTTTCATATAATCTTTTATATATTTAAAAGCATTACCAATTATTCTTGCTCAAATTTTCTATACCACTCCCAATGATGAGCACCTGGAGCCTAATCTTCTAAATGCAAAATTGATTAATTAATAGTATGACTACCATTTCTAACAGATCTTGAATTGAAACATAATTTTCTTTCATTAGTAATATGACCACGTTACAATCTCTTAATATGAACTTGTCAATGTTTCCTATTGAAATTAGTATAGATTACAATCTTAGGGCATGCCATATCTATGCATCGGTCTCTTAAATTTGTTTATAAATGCATATTAAAAAATGTTTTGGTAGAATAATAGCAACCTTAGTGTTTGCTAAATGTAAACATAAAATCTCACAAAGGTAAGTAAATAGCTCCAATAAGACATTGTTGTTGATGATGAAAATGAAAATAAAAGTGATACCTAGGTAAAAAATGAAGGATTTTTTTTATGTGGGTATGGAATTGTACCATTAATGGGGTAAATCAGTTCTAATTGATCAATATATATATATGTATATCGCTATGTTGAGCTTTTTCTACATTTTTCTATTTAAAAATGCTCATGAACTAACAATTAATAAAAAGACGAATTAGAAGAGGTTACCAACCACAATATGTGGTTGTCATTTTTGCATGACCAGCCAATGCGATTATATAGAGTGAGTAATAACTGCTGAAAGTGAAAAAAAAATTAGAATAGGTTACCAACCATAATATGGTTTTGACTGGGATTTCGTCAGGATAATAGTTTTTTTCTTTTTTTGAGCACACCTTTTACCTTCGCTCATCAAGCCATGCCTGAACAAGATGATGACAACACACATAAGTCACATTTTGAGCACTCAAGCGCATTTTTGGGGCTTGGAGCCTTCCTGAACGGATGTTGAAATAAAAAATTTCCTTGAAGCCATCATTCATTCATATATAGTGCATGGTATGTGATATTTTAGGACCAGAGGTGCAATTCTTGTGCCACATAGAGCCTTTGTGCTCCAGAACAATAGAAAAGGGCATAAATGAATAAAAAAAGTTCATTGTTACTATCCTCAGGTGGACTCTGTTTCACTAAGGAAGAAGATAACCCCAGAGTGCAGAATGTCTTCTTCAGCCAAATCTGCTACTTATTTGTCATCAGGTGGGGTCAGGTGGACTATGTTTTACTAAAGAAAAAGGGCATAAATGAATTTCTGCAGGGTGTAGTATGAGCAACAAAAGAAAAAAGAAAAAAAGAACTCATCCAGGCATCTGCCAGATCAGTAAGAAAACAAGAAAGGAGAAAACTGATCGAAAAAGGAATAAAAAAATGACGTGTCGGATTTCGCCTTAGGACACCCTCAGAGCAAGAAATGAAGAAGAAACTTGAGGAAGAGAGAGAAAGAAAAATTAATACCGGTTGTTGTTGGGTTTTTACTGCTGCTGCTCAAGCTCTGGTATGCTCACCGATTGCCACAGATGGCTGGTGACAATAGATGCTTCCAACTGCTCAACGTAAAATCCTCAAAAATAGAAGGGGACAAACAAGATTCAAGAGAGTGAGGAGAGATAAAATGAGAGAAGGAAATGGAAAAGAAGTTGACAAAGAACCACTTATACCTGTATTGGGAAATTTGATGATGACCCGTTGTTTTGTACACAATTCCAGTGAAGAACCTTTTATTTTTTTCAATTATTAACATGCAATCTTTTGGGTTTCAGTAGAGGTCAGGTTGACCCGTTCTTTATAAGAAATTAAATGCAGGACTTAATCAAGGAAGACTTTAGTTGCGTAGAGTAAAGTAAAGATGATTTGTTCATAATCCCTTATAGATGCAGCTGCGGCTTGAGTAACAGATCCTGCTCCTCCATCAAAAATTTCTTCACAATGTAACAATTGCATTATAGAATGTAGCTGCATGTGTATACATCAATCATACAGATCTATCTCACTTACAAAAAGTCCAGTAGAAGCCGTACATTGGATTTAAAAACAGTTTAACCTTGGTTTTTTTTTTTTAAATTAAACCGTAAAAAAGGTAACGTATATATGTCTTCCCAGCCACTATGTGTGATCTCAATGTATTTAAATCTAAGAAAACACACCAATACTGTTTTCAATGTTTATAAAGACTGCTCCAAAAATTAAATGAGAAAAATAAGAAGCAACTCCTTTTGAAAAACACCAAATGTCCAACTTTTCCTTCTATTTTTCAAACAAACGCTTGATCTCATCAAAAGTATTAAAGTAGTCATCCAAATGATGAAATTATCCCATCAAATTGAAAATATTATCAAGAAAATAGAATTTGAAAGGAAAAACTGCTAATTAATGGCTCTGGTACAAACTCCAAAGTTATCTAGATCAAGATTGTGGGGATAAGTTTAAGTAGAAAGATGTAACTCACTAATAGCTATATATATGTAAAAGGTATTCTGAACTGGCAACCAATATGAGCTATTAAGTTGAACCAAGTTGAAGAGTATGTGCTCAAAAATGTCAATGACTGATATATATAAAAATGTATCTCAGGGTTTTTGATGTTGCAACATGCAGGATTGATTATGGAATTCTGCCCATAAGGCGAAGACTTTTGTGGAGACATCTCAAAGATAAAAATTAAGGATGTAGAAGATATAGTTATCAGAATCATTCATGAACACCGAAACTGAGGACATTTTTCCTTTCTTAACTAAAATTAATTTTAAGACTGCTACTTGGATAAAAATAAAACAAAAGAATTAGTCTACATGTAAAAGTTGGCCAAAGAATGAGCAAACATGTAAAACTAATCCGAAGGTGGATATAAAAACCACCCAAAAGGAGAATATAAGTTTGTAGATCATTGTATGAAACCTGGGAACATCCTGAATGGTGAAATTGATTTCCTTTTCTTTTTGTTGGCAATGTTGTGATTCGATTGAAGGTGTCGTGATTTATTGATATATATATTCACATTTTGATAGAGGGAAAATGTAATGGCAAAAGCAACAAAATACGTTACTTTTCAGGGTTGATTTCATCTTTCCAACAATGTCTTTCCTCCTTAAACAAAAATGTGGCTGCATTTTCCCCAAGTACAATGACTTGTAAGGAATGGATGTCGCGAGACATATCTTTGATTGAATGGAACTGGAACTTACTCGATGAGAGGTGCGCATCCTTATCTATACTGGTTATTTAGTGGCTGGTATATGTGCCCTACAGCGGTGATTTTGTCGCCGCTAAATCCATGTGTACCAGTGATGTTTAACGTCGCTTCAAGTCTTCACCACTATAGACCTGCAACGGTAGTTTTTGCCACTGTATATCTTGCTCTAACCAGTATTGGAGACAATGAGAGCCCGCCCGCTTCAGCTGCATGCTTATCTTATCGCTCAAGTGTCCCTCCCTCTTTGTTTTATGATTAACACTTGTAACTTTTCCACAAGTTAGCTATTTTTTTGTTTTCATTTACTTTTCCATCAACAATATGGTAGAATTTAACTAATGTTGGATTTAACAAAGGTTCTATGTCAAATTAAACCATGTCAAGTTTAATGAATTTATTTTACTTCTAACGGCTCGATGATGAAGTGCCTCGCAAGTGTGTTGCTTAAATAAATGAAAGTATTGCTTTTCTTTCGTCCGCCTTACTTACAAGTTATTAAATATTTCACAAGCTTTGATGGAAAATAGTTGGTAATAACTAAATTAATTTTCTGTCAGCACGCAAACTAGCAGACAGTTTTATCCTTCATTTCTGATTTTGACATGAGATAATAATGCTTTTTGCTTCCTTCTCTTTTCTTTAAATTTTTGACATAATCTTTGTGGGCATTATATGCTAAAACTTATGCGTAACAACTTGTTGCTTTTCTAGTTCTCGCTTCACATAAATGAAATAGGGCAACCCTTTAACATTTGACATGCACAAAATGGTAATAATACTAAGTCTATGATGATAACTCAAATGCAAGCAACCAATCAATACTAAAATAACATGACATTTACCTCGAGTAGAGAATAAAAGACTTGACGTAATTAGGCCTTTGCCGTGGGGCTTGAAATACACTCTAACAAGCCCCATTGCCTCTTACATCTTAAAAAGCAACATATCTAAAAAGAGCTGCAACAAAAAGATAGCAACTAATTTATGACTGTGACAAAGAACACCTTTCTCATGGAGAACATCAAACAACAATCGACAATTGGACATTTTAAAAACCGATACAAATACCTCCAAGTTGTAACTGGTTCAGTAGTTTGTCAAAATCATCAATATCAATAAATGCTGATTTTGTTGTAGACATAGGCTCCCTTCATGTATTTTAGATTCCCTCCGTGGACATCAATAAAATTGCCAACAGTCACATGAAGACAAAAAAAATGTATTTTAAAGACTTACCACAACTACAACATGTTTAACAGTTCTCTTCACTTTTATAAATTGTTCGAATATATTAAAGGACTACTGAAAGAACCAACAAAAAAAAGGAACATGTATCTACCAACATTATGGATCTTATAGAGATTTTAATAACAAAGTTTCTTATATGTACAAGTTAAAGTCACACTGCTGTTAGAATAGATTCCACCAGTCCTTCTTTTTGAAATACATTAGCAATGAAAATAAAAAGCATAGTCAAGGAGGGATTTCCTTTTCTTTAAGTCCATATACAATTCCATGGTTTATGGCATATTATCAAGGAAGGTTGAAACAAAAAATACCTTGCCAAAACCAACAACCAATGGTCTTTAATCAACCTAAAACACTGAATTATAGCAATAGTAAGTTTAAGATTTATCCTATCCTAAAAATCCACGTTGAAGTAACATACCAACTTGACAATATTGAGTTAACGTTCTATACATGTTTTTCTATGTGTCCATGATCGTTTGGCTGAGCTTGGCCATGCATTGGTTTTAGGGATTCATACTGAGCTAAATGAGTATAACAATTCCAATCTAGTCAAGCAACTAATGTAATAAGTGAAGACAGGGGTTGTCTAAATGAAAATAACATTTTCTCTCCAAAATAAGAGATAATAAGCTTAATGTATGAACATAATGTCCATGCTCTCATGTGATATACTTTTTTAGTACACTAGAAACATGAAGTATAAATCCAAGAATAATATTGAAAAGCAATAAAACTACTCATGAGCACTAAAATGAAACTGAAAAGAGAAATGAACCTCATCAGAAACTACACATTGAAGCCGTGGATCTGATGTTGTTAGATCAATTAGCAGTTTGTCATCATTTGAAGTCAAGAGTTCCAAACCATGAGGTTCAAAACAAAGAGCTGGTCATTACAGTGACCAAGAATGCTGTTACTTCATATTGTTAGAGATTCATAAGCTCACATTCGAGTCCGCAAAAGTAGATACTTCAGAGAACATTGAGAAATAGATAGATTGCAAAATATAGATAAAGATGGAAAATCCCTTGTTGCTCTTCAACCTAGCAAATAGACACTCAATAAGAGATGGGTGCTCCATAAGCATATTTGTGTGTGTCTCTGTGTGTGTATACATAGATACATACTTATATCTGTATATATTTTATAATTTTATTCCCTTAGGTTCATCAACATAAAGATTGCTGTTGATCTGCAAGTACTTTATGGAAGAAGACATACACAAATTTTACTAAATGATCAGTAATATTAACAACAAATTATTAACTGGAAATGTGCTTTTCATTTTTATTAATTGCCATATGTTCAATTCTGCTAAATGAATATCGACATAAAGAAGTTATATACACACATAGCCATGCATCTCTCTCTCTCTCTCTCTCTCTCGCTATATATATATATATATATACATACATACATATATATATACATATATATATATATATATATATATATGTAGATTATAACAACCAAGCATCTGTTCCAAGAGGAACAGATGCACCTGGCTGCAAGAACATTTGAACAAGATGTTTCTGTTCATGCTGCACATGGAATAGGAACCAGACGCAATTATGGCGACAGTTCTTATTCTAGAACAATTATGCCAAGGGTAACACCAAAATAAATGCCCTCACGGTCACTTTGAGCAAGATAGTCAGAAGACTTAGAACTAAAGTCTTAATAAACTTATATGCATACCCTATATTACATCCCAGAACACAAAAGTCAGATTCCTTTAGGTCTAACGCCTTCTCTCACGCTACAGGGAACAAGCAGAAGGCTTATGCTTTAGCAAGCAGCATAAGCCAAAAAGTTGGCTACTTTACCCATCCCTATTTGCTCAAATAACAGGAAACATAGAAGGAAAATGATTGAAACCTTTCAAGCACAAGGACATACAGAGAATCAACATATCATGCATGACCACTTGACTATATGTAGCTTTGAAGAGATTTTGGCAAGTCAATCCGTATCATGCAGGAGCAAACATGTGTGTGTAGTATCTCAATCACACCTGAAGATTGTAGTAACCTGAATGAAATCAGGGCCTACGTGCTAAAAATAATGATAATAAATTATATTCCAATAAAGACTAATGTACTTCTCTTCAAGTGCATTAATCCTTAAAAAGAAATTTAAGATTTTCAGTCTGACATGACTCAGGTCCAACTGAAAGTGCAAAATATAGTGTTCTGTGTTTGAATGAGAGTGCCAAACAGAGTTTAATTTTTACCCTAAATTAAGGATTCAAGTTTAATCTTAAACTTAGATTGGAATTCTTCTGAACTCGTTAAAATGAAAATATAAACATGAAAGGCTATGGCCAAATTCTGGGCACAGCCTAAATTGATCTTGGTCTTCAGGGAAGGGAAAATTTGAAAATAGAAATCTAGAACAGATGCATGGACAGCAAAGAATATTCTCATTAATAAAAGTGGAGATATAGAAGCTACATAATAACTAAAAAGAGTAAAAGCTTCATAATCAGTCTATCGTCTCCTCATATTCCTTTCTATTGGTGGGGAAAGAGCACGAAAAAAAAGAGGATGGGGTGTTGGATAACCAATCATTGTAGCCTAAGTGAATTGTATGGAATGGTTAAGCCTTGGCCAATACCCGAATTGAGTGTAACCATTCAGCACCTGTGGCAGTGGACAGCATTGGTGGTAATGACTGGATTAAACATGATTGTGTAGTATCTCAATCACACCTAAAGATTGCAGTAACCTTAATCAAATGAGGGCCTATGTGCCAAAAATATAATAAAAAAATTATATTCAATAAAAACTGATGTATTTCTCTTCAAGTGCATTAATCCTTAAAAATAAATTCAAGATTTTCAGTTTGGCATAACTCAGGACCCAGTGTGTTTGAATGAGAGCACAGACCGGAGTTTAATTTTTACTGTATCTTAAGTATTCAAGCCAAGCTTAATCTTTAACTCAGATTAGATTTCTTCTGAACTCGTTAAAAGGAAAATAGAAATATGAAAGACTATGGCCAAATTATGGGGACAGCCTAAATTAATCTCAGTCTTCAATGGAGGGGAAATTCGAAAATAGAAATGTAGAAGAGATGCCTGGACAGCAAAGAATATTCTCATTAATAGAAGTGGGGATGTAGAACCTACAAAATAACTAAAAAGAGTAAAATCTTCATAATAAGTCTATCCTCTCCTCGCATTCTTTTCTATTGGTGGAGAAAGAGCATGAAAAAAAGAGAGGGCAGGGTGTTGGATAACCAATCACTGTAGCCTGAGTGAATTGTATGGAACGGTTAAGCCTTGGCCAACACCATAATCAAGTGTAACCATTTGGCACCTGTGGCTGAGGCCAGGTTTGGCGGTGATGGCTGGAGAAGGGACCAGGGTTGAGTAGCTCTGGTTCACCTAAATGAGCCCACAAAATTTGGCATCTGATTTTGATGATAAAAAGGCATTGGGTAATTATGGTTGGCAATGTTTGGTAGAAAAAGATCAAACGAAAGGAAAGAGAGGAGGGAGGGAAGGGGTGGAAGCTTCACATTTGTACAAATAAATTTATTGCAAGATATGGAAATTGCATGTCAAATGAATGCCAACCAACCATCTCTATACCATATTTACAACCGCTTCCCAAAAAGTCTAATAAAATGGGGAAGATAAAAGAGCTGATGTGCCCATGCCCATGGAAACTAGATCAACCAAATCCTAGACAATCAAAAGAAGAAAAAGAAGCGAAGAACCAGAATACCTCATCTTCCTAACCCCTGTATCTTCAACCCAAGCCTGACAAAACAAAAAGAGAAAGAACCAATCCACATTAGTCACATCATCCAAACATGAGATTCTGCATTTTTAGCTGAGGCAACAAAAAATCAAACAAAAAAAAAAACCACAATTGAAACAACTGAAAAGATGAAGGAAACCGTACGTTCCTTCTGTCACATGTGACAATCAAGCAAATCAACAAAACATGAGAAATCCAGACATTAATCCACAGAATTAATGCTGGAGCTAATGAATATGTTGGGCAAAATCTGAGGGTCAAAGTGAAACAAAGACATTAATCCACAAAAGAAAACAACTAACATGCAGCCACCTTAAACAAAAATTTCAAAGAAAAAGCCCATATCCCCCTTAATATGCGGCCAGATTTCTCAAGCTCTTCCTTTGCCTGCTACCAATTGTTGGTCACCTGTGCATCCCCTAATTCTCGCGCTCACCCAATTGAGCCGACTGCAAACAGATTACATTTCATGGCCAAGTTAAGAGTGAGACCTGCCAGATTCTAATTAATTTTTAATATTTCTTGAAATTTTTATTAACCATATATTTTCTCTTATTTTCGACAAATACTCAAAAACCAAACTCCTATTCGATCCGAGCGAACCAGCAATTCAGCGATTGCTGTAAGCAAAGGAGATGAACAACAACATGACGATGGCGAGGTGAGCAACCAGCAAACTGAGCAAGGAGAAATGCCAGAAAACGAGCAACAAAGCAGGTGAATCATGGATTTTTTCATGAAGCAGAAAAATTTGGGAAGCAATGACAGAGTTGAGGAACCTTTCTTCTTCTTCACCTCTTCTATCAGCGACAATCGGTCGATTGTGATGGATGCTTGACATCAGTGCATGCTGCAATGGCAAGGGACGCAGGGATGAGTGGAAGGTGGATTTTCGCCAGAAAGGGGGCGAGGGATTGGCTTTATTGTCACAAGTAACACATCTTTTTGACGTTGAGATTTAGGAAAGGATCTACAAACCGATCCTAATGGCTCGATCCTAAATCCAGTTTCCAACATTTGTTGTGAGTACTCACCGGTGGAAATCATGATGGGTCGGGAGGGAGACAAAAAGACATAATATAGAGGTAGAGAGAGAGGCAATGCATTAGAGGTGATTTGGTCTAAGTCCCTAAAAGGCAAGAAGGAAGTTGATATGGAAAAGCAATCAACACACACGAGGGTAGCACGAGAGAAATCCAACCGACATAATCTGCCTTTTTAAGACATTATGTCCAAACAAGAATCTGAAGCCTCCAATTGATGTGGTTATAGAAAACTGAAGGGGCTTGTAAAAAGAAAGACGTCGCAGTGAGACGACAATCTTTTGTTGTTTAAAAGAATGGGGAAATCCTAGACTTACATTACACTTCTGCAACTTAACTGGTGGGTTTGAGGGGAGAAAGAGAAAGAGAGAGAAAAAAGGTGGAAAAGGTTATCGCGCAACTGTGGTTCAAACAAAATATGCAAATGGCTTGGGTGGGAAAACTCATTCATTGTCCGGACCAAATGTAGAGGTTATTCACTACGGTTCTCATCCTAAAGTATTGGGTCGTAGGGCATAAACAAAAATATTGTAGTTACAGTGTGCAAGCATGAATTGTATTTGTACATGCCTGCAGTTGAGACACTATGTCTTGTTTAGATAGTCTATCAAAACTGGGTTCTGAAATGCAATAATATATTCTGTTGTGACCATCATGAAATATACATATGTGACATTATGCATAGTATCTTAATATGGATGATGGTAAACATACTTATGCCCATATTATCGTAAAACCAATCCATACAATGATATTCTTGCTTTTAATTTTTCTAAGTGTTTATCACGTCGTTGTAAACACTATTTTATTTGACCTATGTCTTAAAACAAATCCTACAATTGTGTAAGCAAATATAATAGGACTCAATTAGAGAGCTCGGAGTGCCTTGTAATACTGCATGTACACCGACTACAAAGAGCCTTCTTGCTTGCTCCTGAACAACAGAAAAGAAAAGTGGCACAAATCAATAAAAAAAGGTTCACTGTTACTACCCTCTGCTAGACTCTATTTCACCAAGGAACCCCATAGTACCGAATCCCTTTTTCGGCCAAATCTGCTATTCTTTGTCCTCAGGTGGGGTCAGTTGATAATGAGCCCCTGCAGTGTGCAGCACGAGCAACCAAAGAAAAAAAAAAGTTTTGGGCATATTCCACGTCAGTAAAAAAAGGAGAAAGGAGAAAACAAATAAAAAAAAGAATAAAAAATGAGGGGCCTGATTTCGCCATAGAACACCTATGTCATCGGGGTGTGGCAACCCTGGTGATGCACCTGCGCCACGTCTGCGACCCAGATTCACACCCAGCCCGCACCTTATTGATTTCAATTTTTTTTTATCAAATTTGATATTATTAATATATTATAATAATAAATTAATAATAATAATAAATACCATCGCTGCACCGCCGCACTGCAATTTTTTGAGATGTATCGCACCGGCACCGGCACCCATACCCCGTGCACCGGTGACATAGTAGAACACCCTCAAAGAAAGAAATGTAGAAGAAACTTGAGGGGGTGAGAGAAAGAAGAAATAATACTTGTTGTTGTTGGGTTTTACTGCAGCTGCTCAAGCTCCGGTGTGCTCGCCGATCGCCACAGATGGCTGGGGACTTTTTGTTACTCAATATAAAGACGTTACAAATAGAAGGCAAAGAACAAGATTCAAGAGAGTGAGGAGACATAAAATTCGAGAAGGAAGCAGAAAAGAAGTCAACAAAAAGCCACTTATACTTGTCTTGGGAAATTTGATGTTGACCCATTGTTTTGTACACAATTCTAGTGAAGACCCTTTTATTTTTTTCAATTATTATCCTACAACCTTTTGGGTTTCAGCAGGGGTCTGGTTGACTCGCACTTTGTAAAAAAATAATTTCAGGACCCAACCAAGAAAGATTTTAGTTGCACAGAGTAAAGTAAAGATGATGTTCAGAATATCTTGTACATGCAGCTGTCGCTGCATTACAAATCGTGCTCCTTCATGATAAAATTCTTTGTAACGTAACAATTGCATTATAGAATGTAGCTGCATGTGTATACATCAATATTGATGATCTATCTCACCACAGAAAGTCCCCGTACATTGGATTTAAAAACAGTTTAACACAGTTTTTTTTAATTGAACTGTAAAAAAGTAACGTATATATGTTTTCCCAATCACTACGTGCGACGTCAATGTATTTAAATATAAAAATCCAAACAAACAATGTTTTCAATGTTAAGACACACTGCTCCACAAATTAAATGAGAAAAGTAAGCGATAACTCCTTTTGAGAAACACCAAGTGTCCACCTAACTTTTCCTTTTGTTTTTCAAACAAACGGTTGATCTCGTCAAAAGTATTGAAGTAATCACCCAAATGATTAAATTACCCCTTCAGGTAAGCAGGATTTTACCCACCGCCTGAAAGAAAGCCAAAGCCCTAAAAAATATTAGTCACCCAAATGATGAAATTATCCCTTCAAATTGAAAATATTATCAAGAAAATAAAACTAAAAAGAAAAAATTGCTAATTAATGGCTTCCGTACAAACTCCAAAACTATATAGATCAAGATTGTGGGGATGAGTTTAAGTAGAAAGATGTAACTCACTAATATCTATATTTATGTAAAAGGTATTCTGGATCTTACAATCAACATGAGCCATTAAGAGAACCAAGTTGAAGAGTATGGTTTCAAAAATGTCAATGACTGAAGGTGAGATATATATGTAAAAAAGTATCTCAGTGTTTTTGATGTGGCAATATGCAGGAATGATTATGGAATTTTGCCTCTAAGGCAAAGAATTTTGTGGAAATATCTCGCACATAAAAATTAAGGAACTAGAATATAGAACCAAAAGGATCATTCCTTGTTCGTTGAAAACTGCAAACACAAAAACGGAGGATGTTTTTCCTTTGTTAACTAAAATTAATTTTAAGTCTGATACCTTGATAGAAATACAACAAAAGAATTAGTCAACCTGTAAAAATAAGCCAAAGAATTAGCCAACATGTAAAACTAATCCGAAGGTGGATACTAAAAGCACCAAAGGAAGAATATCATTTTGTTCTTCAACGTATGAAAGCTGGGAACATCGGGAAAGGTGAAATTGGCTTCTTTTTTTTGGTTGGCAATCGCCAAGATTTCTTGATGTATAGATACACCTTTTGATGGAGGGAAATAGTAACAGTGAAAGCAACAAAATACTTTATTTTTCAGGGCTGATTTCATTTTTCCAACAATGTCTTTCAACAAGTGGCTGCATTTTCTTTCCACTTAGTGCATTGACTTGTAAGGAATTGATCCCGTGAGACATATCTTTGATTGATTGGAACTGGAACTTGCTAGGAGAAAGGTGTCGATATTTAACCATACCAGTGATTTTTGTGGCTGGTATATATGCCCTACGGTGGTTTTTTGTCGCCGTTAAATCGTATGTATACTGGTGATTGTTAAATGTTAACACCCATATATGTCTTCACCACTATAAAACTTGAACGGTTGTTTTTTCCACCGGTAAATCATGTCGTAACCAGTACCAAAGAAAGAAGCACATATTGCCACTATTATTTGAAGCAAGCACGCAACTGCCCGCTTCAGCTGCCTCTTGTCACTCAAGTGTCCCCCACCCCTCTCTGCTTTGCGATTGACACTTGCATCTTTTCTGTTTTCATATTTCATGTTGGCTATGTTTTTGTTTTAATTTACTTTTTTATCAACAACATGGTAAGATTTAACCAAAGTTGTATGTCAAATTAAACCATGTCAAATTTACCATGTTTCTTATACTCATCAGGACATCTGCAGCCGCACAAACAGTCTAAAGTTACCTCTAACAAACAATGTACCTTAATCGCATATAGATGTACGTGTTTTGGACATTAATTGAGGTGGCCAAAAATCCAGCTCAAAATCCAATTTGTTGGTAGATGACATTATTTGAGACTGTTTCTTTTTAAAATTCATGGCAAGTACTGTTTTCAAGAAATTCAAAGCAATTGAATAACCCAGAAATTTTCAGGACTTGTTTTCTAATGACTCAATTTCAGCAAGTTACACTATTATCAGCACAAAGATCAGAAAGGAAAGATCTTGTGGAAGAAAATATAAAAAATAAAGGACGTGAAATGAAAAGCTGCTAACTAGCTGGTAAAAACTGAATGTTTCCACTCGCTCTGCCTTTCCAACCTCTTGATCCTAGAATGCAGTCCCAAACTGAAACTCAACCAGTCACACAGGCAAACCTAAGGTGCAGTGCACATGCAAATGGAAGCAAGAAGTCCATAGGAAATACTGAAGAAGTTTCTTTAAAACTGTCTGTTTCACAATTTTAATGAAGACTGAAAAATATAGTGCCATTTAAGGCTAATATAAAAATAATCAACTATGAAACTGTTCCTTTACAAATTACAACTTTTCAATGAAATAAGTCTTGTTTATAGGGAAACATTGACTCGTTATAGAAAATATGACATCCTTTTAAAGTGCCCCTCCCACAATTATGGAACTGAGTTTCAGAAGTACCTAGGACCAATGAAAAGTTATGGAAGACTGATTTTTTTTTATCCTATCTCTACTGAGGAACTTCAAGACTGATGACCTTCAAAAAATTCACTCTCGGTGGATCCTGAAAATGCAATGTAGTTGGACCCTCTTGTTGGTCTGAATGAATCAGCCTTTTAGAGGAGGGTGGGTCAGGGCCTATTACAAAAGAGCATAGCAAGTTACAAGTCTCAGTAGGACATGTATTTTTATTACTATAGGTTAGATGAGGTTACCATTATCCTTTTTTTTGTGATGAATATTATGTGTCCCTAACAAAGGGAATCTGTAAATTTTTCAAGGTTTCAAAACCAAAAAGGCATGGAAGCACATGAGATGTAGCTCCAGTTCCTTCAGAAAAGGTAAGATCTTTGGTGCAAAAAGAATGGACAAATAAGATAACAAAGAAAAATAAACATCTCCAATTCCTATCTCAGTTTATTTGAAATATACCACATATAAAATCATCATTCACATTATTGATTGACAAGAATTTTCAGCAATCAGAAAATCCAAATACAGTAATGTTTTTCAAATAGATGAATTTCTTTGTATGACGAAGGGTGTTAAAAAGATTGAAAAGTTGTTTGACGTAATAAAATGATTGACAAACACCTGCTTCATTAATTGAAGAAAAATGTTAAAATCTTGAGCAATTTCTATGAAAAAAATGAAAAAAATCACATTTTGTACATACACTCTCCGTGGGCCTTTTTTTTATTAATATTGATACTTATAAAATAGACGAAAATATTGAAGAAATTGTCAAAAACATGTGGCCCATAAAAATTTTTCTATTCAGGTATTTTTTTTTATTAGGGTAAAATGGTATTTTTCATACTTAAAAACAGTGGGGCATGTGCTTGTAGGTAATTGTATAAATATAAATGGTTACTTGTAACTTTTCATAAGAAAAATGCATCAAACCTAATCGATCTCATTAATTATTTGTCCGGTCTAATTTGTCTAGTGACATATATATATGTGTGTGTGTGTGTGTGTAAAGTGGTGCATGGATTGATGAGTTCGATTCAATGACGGTAGGAAGGTATTCATACTCTGCCCCATATACTGCATTATTCGTTCATTACAAAAGAATCTCATCTTATGCTGAGCTACCATTTGGGGTTCTTCTCAATGACAAAGTGTCATTTATTACAACATCATACTACTAATGGTATCAGCTTGGTTTTGAATTGAAATAATATTCTTGTATTCAATGACATGTATGTCAAAAGAAAAAACATAGAATAGAATGAAAACCCAACTCCTAGGTTGGACCACTAATCATTTGTTTGTTGGCAACCTCTTCCTAAATATGCTCAAGTGTTATTCCGTACACTAAGGCGTGAACGTGTTTGTAGTACAATAACTAGAACTATGTACAAGACAATCTTAGGCATCTAAGCCTTTTGTTACGAGGAACATTTTTAAAAATAAATTGATATTCAAAAACTTTTCAGATTGTCCTCCAGAGGTTCTTTTATAAGGTGAGTATGAATACCTTCCTGCCGTCATTGTATATATACAAGAAAATCTCTTGTTGAGTGAACCAAATTGACTTCAGACTCTAATTCTTTCGAGCAACTTCTCTGCATACCTTCAATTCTTGCAACCTTTCCACAGAAATTAGACAGCCCTCACCACCATAATCTCTAATTAGCATGGTACTGTTGTCTGTCAACAGCTGACCATTGCATCACGTGGCTGAGTTTTGTTCCCCCTTAGCGCATGGATGCAGAAGGAACACATTGCCTAAGACATATTTTTGGTTGAAAGGCATGGAAATATTTACTAGAGCCTATAAATGTTTTCTTGAGGGGTACAAATTATGTTTGTGCTATTCTTTAATCATAATAACCTATACAGGTGATGAACACAACTGGGACAATCCAATACTGGTGACGGTTACAACTGGTATAGATCTCTAACGATGATGTAGTACGCAGCCGTATATACTTATACCGGTGAAATGTCTTGCCGCTAAGGTATTTATACCGGTGTTTTTAGCATCAGTAGAAATTTCACCGCTATAAACCTATAACAGCGATTTACCACTGCTATATTACCTGAACCCATAACGTAACCACCACTATTATTTGAATCACAACTCAACGCACGAAATGTGCACCACGAGTGCCTGCCTATCGCTCATGTCTATCTCTCCCTCTACCTCTGTTTGGTAATTAATGCTTGTATTTTTTTTTTCATTTTTCTATTTCACATTGTTTTTGTTTAATTTTTTTCTCAGACGCATGGTAGAATTAGATAAAAGCGATAAGTGTTAACTTATTGAAGGTTGTATGTTGAATGAAATAGTGTAAGTTAATAAATGTTGGATAAAAATCAGAGAGTTTAGTGAGTTTATTGAACTTATAACCATTTGACCAAACCGGTGCTCTCATGAGTATGTTGTTTAAATAAACCAAAGTAATGTTTTTTTTTTCATCCGTAGGACTTATAAGGAATTAAATATTTTACAAACTTTTATGTATAATTGTTGATAACAACTAATTAAACTTTCTCGCAAATAGCAAAACAGTGCCATCCTTCATGTCTGATTTTGGCACCAGAAAAAAAAGGTTTTTTTGCTCTTGTTTTTAATTTCTGACATGATTTTTGTGGATATAATATGTTAGATTATTTTTGCCATGAAACGTAAGCTTCACTATGCATCGCTTAGCTACACATTGCATCACCAACTTAGTGCATCGCTTCGCCTTGTTGTACTTCACAACCAATGAGCAGTTTCACCATTTAGTTCCTTCTCAACGACCTCATCTTGGGGATCTAGAACAAAAGAACTATCAAAGACAGAAGATGAAGACGACTGCAAGCCATCATTGATTGCATCAGTTTGCTGTGTTCTCCCTTGAACAAAACCAGCTTAATTTTGCAATTGAGATTGCAAAGACATTCATGAGAATGTGGTGCCATGCTCCCGTGTAGTCTGTCTAGATGTATTTTCATCCATTCCGCAAAGAAATCTGAATGAGAACTAAAACCACCAGAATCATTATCGCCCATACCTGTATGAAAGCTACTCCACTGCACCTACTCTACTCCATTTGATACTGTAAATATAAACAGTATCAAATGTTTTAATCAACATCTACGCACAATTCATAAATACTCAAACCATACTCATTGGACATATATGAGAATTTCACTATAAAGTATACAACAGTAGATAAACCACATACATATTCCCGTCAGTGATAAAATATTTACGTAAGTGTTTAGAAGAGCTTCAACGTTAAATACAAAGCCAAGTGCATGTCTAGAGTATCCATAGAAGCAAGTACATATGTAGCTTCATGTACACATCCACCATAACAAAAAGAAGCTCAACAAAATCAAGTATGCCCCTTGCACCACCTTCGAACAAGACGTCATACTTTTGTCGGGGCTTCATCTTCGAACAAGATGTCATAACAGCTGATGAATTGAAAAAGAAAATACATACGAGTCTAATGGCAAGCATAAGGGCATAGCAAGTGCTGAACTTGAAATCAGTAACTAATGACATTGACAACAGAAAATTCCAAAGATATTAGAACAAAAATAAGATTTAGCTGTCAAATTATGCAATTACTAAATGAATAATATTCAAAATAATGGAAGAAAGCAATTGACTTGCTGTTTTCAATGTCTACATCAAAAATTGTAATGCAGTTTCATCTCCAACTTGCAATAAAGGTCCCCTACATCATTAAAATATGTAAACTGTCAACTACTCTGAGTATGCATCAGCAGTAATGAAGGATGTCAAAGAGAGGAGATCCATCTCAGCCATCTGGTTAAAAAGAAACATACATAATCGAGGCATTCTAATTCCAAAATATACAAATGTTTGGCATGGCATGCAGAAATGCAGTCTGAGATCTTCCTCGGGTTGTCTTCCTTTAAAAGTAATCAATGGTGTTTGTCCATGGGCTACCATCTCTTTGAAACTTTTTGATTCTAGAAGATACCAGGTATGTGTTTTAGGCTTTTAGCAGTCCTTTCAGACAGCAAAAACATAAACTGCATTATGCAGATAAAGGTACCATGCATAAGCCCATTTTATGATGTTTCTTGAAGCCTTATAGCTTTCCTGAATCTAACTGAACTCCCCTGTGGCAACATTCTATGAAGGGGATTTGCTGATCAACTTGCAATAAAACAAAAAAGTAGGAATTAAGGAGAGTTCTCCCACGCAGATGCCTTTCAATGGAACTTGCTGATCATGCCTTAACTAAGAATCCTCCCAAGACCGGGAGAGATGTGTACTTAGGAAGCATGCACTACCCATTACTACTGTGTATGCAGAGAGAGAGAGGTTTGTACTTGGGAACCATGCACCTTACCTTTATGGTCTATAATAATGGTCAACTTATAAGAATTAGAAGCATAGCAGAAAGATAGTGCATGTGAAACATGCACCTTCCCTGTATGCATGTGAACTATATTCTAAAAGATAGTGCATTGAAGCTTTTATGTTGCATGCCATGAAAGAGATGTCACTTATGGGATTATCCAGTGATTGAGTCTTATCTTACAGGGCAGAGGTAGCTATGAAGATCGTTCTGATATACTCCGTCTTATTGTAGACCTTGTGGAGGCAAGCTGCTATGCTGACAACCTTGAATGGAGGTTAACGTGATTTTGAACCTTAAAGTGAAAATTTAACTAGCTTAGCAATAGCCACTTCTCATGAAAAACTCTTAGTTCAATTATGAATAGTTTTAGTCATTTTATCCTATCTAAGCTGCATTTTCTCTCCAGTGTTGATGAACAAGTTGCCAAAGATATTCAACTCTTAGATTCTATTGCTGAAAAACAAACACAGATATTTTCTGAGAAGTGCAAGCTGTTTCCAGCAGACGTTCAGATCCAATCGCTGTATCCTCTGTAAGTGTTTACCTATAAACACTGGAATGAGTTCATAAGTATACTTGTGGGTTTCTTTTGTATTCACTGTCTGCTATAAATCTAAAACATTTTCCTATTCAGTAAATAAGAAAACAGTAAAATCTTTTGTTTGGAACAACACCAACTTCAAAAAGAATGGCTTTCTCTTCAGAAATGAGAGATTCCATCCACAGGATAAAAGAAAGGCAGAGCTTGATGAGTCTGTTCTAGCACCAAGCTTTTTCAAAGAAAAAGACAGGAACATTCAATTGTCAAGCTAATTGATAAGCACGAGTTAAGAAGTTAATGCATTCGCAAAGAAACCAGTCAACTACTAAATGTACAAACTTAACAAAATCGATCTCTGTGACAAGAAACCCTCACAAAAGAAAAAGGGGATAGAGAAACAGACTGGACTTTCTATATGGAAGCCTCCGGTAAAAAAAAATTCTTTCACAATAGGAGCCAAAAAAGAAAGAGGGATTTCCAAAAATTCAGCGAGAAACGGAAAAAAAAAAATTAAATACTATTCACCATTCATATTCAAACACTAACCTTTCCACGAAAACCTTGCAGATCTGCTCACAGAGTAACAATCGAGCCCAAATTTGTTGCTGCAGAGAGGAAGAGACAGATTCCTGCGCTACGGTAACAGGGCAAGCCAAAATCAGTGTTTCCTAACACGAAAGCCACTACACAAACGACAGATGAAGAGACAGAGGGCTTCTCCTGCAGCAAGGGTGAGAGAGACGACGAGGGAGCAGGAGAGTGAGAGAGCGAGAGAGACGATGAGGGAGCAGGAGAGTGAGAGGGCGAGAGAGACGACGAGGGAGCAGGAGAGTGAGAGGGCGAGAGAGATGACGAGGGAGCAGGAGAGTGAGAGGGCGAGAGAGACGACGAGGGAGCAGGAGAGTGAGAGGGCGAGAGAGACAACGACCAGCAGGTAGGATAGAGGCGACGGAGGCAGCTGTAGGCCTGTGGCAGGAGGGAGAGGGAGGTAATGCGTGGGTGGGAGATGATGCATTTTCCGAAAAAAAAATTCAAGAAATGTGTTCAACGGTCATAATCTTCATTCCACCTTTGATGGAATGAGAAAAATTTTGAATATTTGAAAATTTTCTCCATGGCTACAGGAGTGGTTTTTCTTGCCGTTTTCTTTTGTCATATTTAGGAATGCCTAATTTTGAAGCATATTAAGAAATATTGCAAGCTTTTCGAGGTTTAAGAACCAAAAGCTGAACTGATGATTCCCTACGCAATCCATCTCCTGCAGTTCATAGAGGTAGGTTTCCAATATAAGGATAGGTATACTCTCTACGACTGCCTTTCCAGCTAATTTATACGGCAACCATCTACATTATCCATTTATACATGAGTGGGATTTTTTATACACCCTTTTTTGCATTGGGGGCATTTGTTTGATCTGAAATATGAATTAGTCCACATTTTGCACACTAAATAAACATGTAAAAACATTTGAAGGGGTAACTTTTTTCATCGAATAGAAGACTTTTTTTTTGTTTTCTATTGGTCATTGTTTAAATAAACAGTGGAAAGAAACCAAAAAGCTTCTTGTCTTTGTCTTTTTCTTTTCTTTTCTAGCTTCCTTCATACGATAGGCAATGATTAAACCTCTTCAAATGTTAGTTCAGACTTTTGATATGTGATTCTTTATGTGCACATACATTTTATTTCACCAATTTAATTTATATAAGTGAAATGAGTTGCTTTTTTTTTGTTTTTCATTTTTTGTTTTATAAATATGTTTTTTAAACGGCATTTCATTTTCTCACTTTTTTTTTGCATTTTTTCAAAAATAATGCATTTTTTGTATACGCACACAAAAGGACGCAGTGGCATCATCAATATCCTAGGTGAGAAAACACGCATTGCATCAGTAGGAGTTGGTGTCTAGTCATAGTACTAAGTTAAATCTTGATTTACGTTTTCCAATCACTAGGCTGTTCTTATCATGCTGAACATGTTGAATCAGCCTTTGTGCACATATAACCAAACTGCTTATATGTGAGACTTTGTTCACAAATATTCGTCAGCTTTAATACCACAGTCCTTTTTGGGCATTGGTTCGGTGTCAAGGATACTTGATGGTCTCATGAAATGTTTGCAATTATGGTGGAGTGTGCAGCATCATGAAAGTTATCTGAGCATGTCTGAATTGAAACACATTGCAAAGGTAATTGTAAGATTCCTGGCAGGTGAATCATTTTGACCTTTTGTCTATCACATAGTGGACCTCTGTATGCGTCTGGCTAGTGACTCTAGCTAACATGGTATTATATTTCTTAGCACCTAGACTGAACAACCATTTTCTTTTGTCAAAAGAAATATGAATATATTACTTGCATGAACTATTTTGAGGTATAGTGCTTTTCATTATAAGCATAAAATTATTTGCAATAGAACTGCTTGAGAGCTAGCCTTCAGAATGTGAGAATGTGTTGGTGTGTCTTTCTTTCTTTTTTTTTTTTTGGTTGGGGTGGGGGTTGGCTTGTGTTGGGGGAGAGAGAGAGAGAGAGAATAATCCTATTTAAAAGTTTATAAGTTGATAATGGTTTTGTTGTAACATGAGCCTGTTCGATGGTTTCTTCCTAATATGTTGATCTTGGTTCTGTTGTATCATGAAAATGTGTGATGCTTTCTTCCTATAGGATGATATTGGTTCTACAGCATACTTGGCGAGCACTACAGGTAGACTTTTAGTTCATTCAAGTTGCCTTGTCATACTGGGTGAACTATGGTGGTAAAGAGTTTGAAGTAGTTGAGAATTGTGGTGGTAATTATCTATGTTGCATCAAGAAGAAAGAAGAACTTCAAAAATTACTCAACAGGAAAAGAGAAGGGAAAGTTGCAAAAGAAAGCACGTCTCTCTACTTTGAAATGCTTTTCCATGTTACCCTGAAATCAATGTTGTATGAAGCGTATGCTTCACACAAAAAAAAAATGCGACTCAAAGCATTTTTTGAAAAAATGCCTTGAGACAGGGCCTTGAGTTGCACGCATCCCTGAAGCATGCACCTCATTTAATATAGGTGTATGCCTCCATCCATGGTATGCTCCATGCTTGAGGCATACGCCTCAGGGAAAGTGTTGAAAAAAGTAATGCTATATGTTTGTAAATTTTTAAATAAAGATAAGAACATTGTTTTTTTTCTTTACTTACTATTATATTTTATGTACTATTGTTTTTATGTGAAGGTAAAACAATAATAGAAGATTTACAACATGAGAGTTTTGATGATGAAGCAACTGAAGAGGAAGATGAACTTATTCAATATATGGATGGTTCAAATGATGATGAATTGTCCTCGATTACAGAATATGAAAACGATGAAGATACTATTGGCCAATGGCCTACAAAAATCATTTGAACTTTGTTAAATATCACTTGATAATTACACAAATTAGTTACTTTTTTAATTTTTGTACATATACACATTTCAATATGCTTATATTATTCGCCACCAACACTTGTTATTTACTTATTCTCTTAATTGATATTATCATCTGTATTTTGATTTTTTTAGTTTTGGTTATTTGTTTTTCAATGATAGTTCTATGACCTGTTTAGGACAGGTCATGCTTCTACGCCAATTGGGCAAACACTCTTTGCACTATGTATGTTATGACATTGTATTTGTTTGGATTTGCAAATTATTGTAGTTTGCATATATTGTGTATTAGTTTTTATTGATATGCTTAGTATTGTAGTCATTTTTTTCAGTTTTGATGTTATTTTTATAAATATTATATAATTCACAAACTTGTTTGTGCAACTATGCTTCAACTAACGCCTCACCTCCCCTCGCCTCTTGAGAGGCTGAACATGTCGCTTCACCTTATTGCCTTTTACAACATTCCTCCAAATACCATCAAGTTGATCCTCTTGAGTGTATGGTGCCACCTTTTCTTAGTAACTTAGTCCGGTGACAACCAACTAGAAGTTTCTCTTGTTCTCCACCTTTTTCCTCTGCAATACAATATGCATGATGTCGGTAGGTATGGTCATGAAGGGTTTGCATGCAATTGATGTCTATCAATGTTAAAATGACTTGTACATGACCTAAAAAATCCTTAGATGAACTATAATGGGTCCCACCAGGCATGCCATCTATTTGCTCCCCTCCCCTGAATGGAGAGTAGTGTGAAGCAGAAAATTTGAGATTTGGATATTAGAAAAATTGCAAGAGAAAGGGATCCACCTATTGGTACGAGGTCTAACCAAGTCTCCCCACCTTTAACATGGATAATGGGACCTAAGGCTAAACATTTCTCAAAAGTTGTACAAGTCATTTGATTGATGCATTATATATGTTTGTGCATAAGTGTTTGAAATTTGATTTTGAAGTTCATTTGAACTAAATTTTGAAAAACCAACGTTTTGATCTTGTTTTAGATAAAATGAAATGGATTTTAAACAAGTTATTTGAAAATTTAATTGGTTTTGACAAGTTATTTCGGAATTCTACTTGTTTTAGAAATTTGGGCAAATTCTTTTGAATTTTGGCAAAACTGAAAATTGTTCAAAATTGATTCTAGTTGGGACCATTGTTTTGATCTAAAAATTTGAGAGTTTAAGAAATTTGTTTGGAAATTATATTTGTAAATTGAGGATTTGAGTTGTTAATAGTTGAAAATTGGAGTTTTAGTTCATGAACTTGAAGTTAATATGCAATCTTGGATAAAAATTTTGAACTTAGTTCAAAGTAAATTAAAAAATGGACTTGACTTAAATAGTTGATTTAGCTTGAAAAAATGGATGAATTGATCAAATTTGAAAATTGGTTGATCAAAAGATAGAAATTTTGAATTGAAATTGTACCAAGTTCTCTTTTAGAGAAGATTGTAAATTTTTCAAGTAAAGCTTGTTTTTGGAAAAATAGGGATTCCAATGTTTTATAGAAAATTTTTATGTTCCAAATATATTTGTTGGCAAGATTGATAGGATTCTTGTATTTTCTTTTCAAAACTAAGTGAGATTCCAAATTCTTTGTTGCAATATAGCTTGGTCATGTTTTGTAACTTGAATTGGTTCACTTACTTTCTAGAGATGGTGCATGTGTGTGTGAATTAGATAAGTGAATGCATGCATGAATTAAGAAAATAAACTATATGTGTGCATACATTCTTCACTCTCATTAACTCTCCATGCATCTACACGTGTTAATTTTTTATTCCATCATACATGCATTCATGAAATAAAGAGCACATAAATATATATACGTAAATGTCACTTTTTGAATTAAAAATATTGAGTAAAGGGCCACATAACACATGAACAGTGATAGTTTATGGCTGGGATTTTTACATCAAAGGGGTTGAAGGCATGGCCTTTAACCTCCTAGACCACTTCTCTCAAAAGGAACTACAGAAAATTATGAGAAATATAGATTGAAATGGAAGAAGATCAGTGGATCATCTCAACCAATTATTCATTATGTAAGAGTGGATCTTATCTATAATAATGAATCTGTCTCTAATAAGCTTTTGAGAAGGGAAAATGCATGCATTGAAACATTTAAATAAAAATTCTCTCTCATTTGGAGACTAACTTAACCAACCAGAAAAAGAGCAGCGGCAGTGGCGTTCTCGGAGCTGCGGCAGAGGTGGAGCCTGCTCAGAAAGAGCTTGCCGGTGGTGAGGTTTTTGTGGGCGGTGATGGGGTAGCTAGCATCCCACGATTCACCATAAAGCTCATTGGAGTGATGTATGGGTTGCTGGAAGAGTGGCTCCTCTCATTCGGAGAGCTCCACCTGTGGGTGGTCGAGATGCTACCGTGGACTGATAGCTATGGCAGTGGAATTCAGGCAATGGTCACCGGTTTCAAGTGGGGCACTGCCCCCACACAAACTGTTCAGAACAAGAAACGAGACAACATTAATGCAGGAATAAATGAACTTATTAAATAAGAGAGAGAAAGTAGAGGGTGCCATGTTGACATGGGATGACGTGATGCTGATCTGGTGCCAAGGTGGAAGGTGTGGGGGCTAACTGGGCGCTAGGGTAGAGCCTGCACAAAGAAAGGCCAGCTTAAGGGGCTAGCACTGCATGGACTGGCTGGGGCAGTTCCATGAGCAAGTGACTGGGAGAGGAGCACGGCCCTTGGTTTGGTTGGGCCAATAATGGCAACATAGGTAGTCGATGGCAGAGAGTGTGTGTGTCCTAAGAAGCTAGCAGTTTGGGTCGAACCTCTGGTGGCATGTTGCTATAGTGGCTGGTCCACGGTGGCCAGCTCAGTCTGAGTCATCCTAGAAGCTGGGCTGATTGCCTAGGGCAGCAAATCAGCCCTGTAAGTGATTAAATGTGGGAAAAAACAAGGATGAATTTGGATCATCTGGCATACCCATGCCATGTGGCAATCTCTGGGGTCTGCTAGTGGCATCCTTGGGCACTGGCTGGTCCTACAATGCATTGGGCAGGACGGGTCCTAGCTATTTATTGGCCAGGTTGCCTTTATGCACCCCAACTTCCCTCCCTAGTTGGCAAAGGGCACCAAGGTGGAGGGCATTAATAGTTCCACGGCAGAATTTGGGGGTGATGTCTAGTCCTCTTTGGAGGAGCCAGGAGGTCGACCTCTTGAGCGGCCCCTAGGCCAAGCGGCCATATAGGTGAAGGTAAATTTTGAAATTCATGAGCACGCACATGCACAATCAGTGAACTCTAATACGATGTTGCCAAAGATGGAGAGTTAAAACCATGGTAGAAACAAACATTTGTTTTCGATCAATGCTTAAATTGAAAGGGGTTGTATGGGATTCTAAATGTAAGTGAACATGAATAAATCACTCTCAATTCTAAGTCCTAATGCACACAACACTATTAAATGGTTCTGAGCCAAAGTACAGTACTTAGAGGTTTGCATGAATAATCTATAGCAACTATTTGGATTGACATCTCGCATAGTGTTCAAAATCAACTGTGATATTTTTTTGCATATATGTACATTTATGCATTTGGATCTTGGTTTGGGATATGGTTCTGAGATTCAAATCATGATATCCATAGAGATTTTAGATGATAGGTATGGATATGGATCTAAGATTCAGATCAGATCTAAATCCATAGAAAGTTTCTACAAAATGGATCTTAAGAGATTTGGATTAGAATTCTAGACAATAGTTCGTAGATCTAAAAATGTTGATGTAAACATTGTAATTGATGCTTCAAATACCATAACATCAAGTATATCTAGCATATAGACTAAGTGCAAAACGACATTATTGCAGATGAAATTGTTGTTTTACCCTTGGGCATGGGTAAGAGATTTAAAATGAAATGACTTTTTACCCTTGGGTGAATATTTGGACCATCTATTATGTGTTTGAAATGATTTCAAGTTGGAGCTTTGATGATTTAATAATGACAAACTTGATGACGTTAAGTATATATGACATATAATCCTAGGTTCATGTAGAAAATATGGATTAGAAAAAAATTGATTGGTTTACTCCTTGTGTAGATTTTGAACTCAAATAAGCATAAATCATGGATTTGACTTTGCTTAAAGCTCTAGGAATCAAAGAAAGCCATAAACTAATGTATATGAGACATATGTCCTATGTTTGTGTAGAATAATTTGGCTTAAAGGAAAATAACTGTTGTGTCCCTTTGTGTAATTCTCAAGCTCCGGGTCAGTTTGGCAAATCTGATTAGACCAGCCTATATGCCTATTTCTAGATTGACTTTAGTTAAAATATTACTAAAAAACCCTCCAACATTGTTCTAAAAATCAAATTTTCTAAAATTTACTAGCTGTGATTGTCATATATATAAAGAGAAACATAGAAGGTTTTCAAAAATTAGGCTATGATTGTCATCTTCACTAGTTGAGTTGCGGGCCTTAGATCAGCCATTTACTGGTAAGGATATGTTGAAAGATCAGAAAGTGTTGCTCTGGGTTAACTGAATTAAGCTTGATAGATGTCTACAGAGTGTAGCAAGTATTATGAATGATTTCCGGACCTTCAATACTGAATTGAACTCAAATTGGGTAGGAATAAACTCAAACCCAAAAACTAAGAAAAGATAGATTCATACATGATAAATACGATTTTGGCTCAATTATAGCTCACTCTATTGGGTTGAGGTCAAAAACAGCTTAAATCCAAAAGAGAGAGACAGAGAGAGAGAGAGAGAGAGAGAGAGAAAATGAGCTTTAGGACCTTCCAAACAAAAATGAACTCAGATGGCTTCATAAATGAACTCAAACCAAACTAAAAGAAGATAGATTTATACATGATAAACATGATCCTAGCTCGGTTTCAGCTCACTCCACTAGGTTGAGCTCAAACGCCTTAAAAACAAAAAAGAGAGTGAAGTTCAGACCTTTGGAACAAAATTGAACTCAAACCAAGATGAATAAACTCAAACCAAACTAAGGGAGGATAAATTTATAAATGATAAATATGATTCTAGTTTGGTTTGAGCTAACTCAACTCGGTTGCACTATAACTTAATTCAAAGAATGCTAAATAGGGGAGAGAGTGGCCTAGTGGAAATCTGTGAATAACTTTGAAACTAAAATGTGAGCTTGGAAACTCAAAGTAAGAAAAATAATAATTTTTTTCCACTAAAGCAAACCTATCCTGAATTTGGTTAGACGTAATGATATATAGTAGAGCTAAAAATTATAGTTATCGGTTCTGGTGAGCTGACTTATAGGGAAAGCTGACTTAAACAGGTAAAAATGATTGGTGAGATGACTTTAACTACTCTTAGAGACTTGTAGAGCTAAGAATTACCCGATTTATGTTTGTTTTAAATCATTACTAAGATCTCTAAGATTTTCTTACATTAGGGACAAAATGGTCATTTGGCATGGTTGCGACAACTTAGGTGATCCTAGTCTAGGTATTAGATGTCTAAATAGGGCAAGTTTGACCCTAGTTTTCTACGATTGGCTCCTACATTTCAAATCATTTTTTAGAAGCTCAGTTCAAAACCTCCATGTATGAGGTAAAATCGTCATTTGGTCATGGTGAAAATTTTTTAGAGTTAAAAAGACTTCCTGAGGTGCTTTTGAGGTTCAATTTGTGGGCGTGCCAAATTTCACTAAAAGGTTACTCAATTTGCCTTTGGAAAATCACATTTTCTAAAATTGACTAAATTGTATTTGAACATGTAAATGGAAATGGTAAGGGTATAATGGGAAACGGAGATTTTGAGCTTGTGTAGGAGCACTAAGCACACTGGTACTCTCTTTAAGTGACATTTTAATCAATCTGTGCACTCAAATTGAAAATTGGTATTCCATATCTCTCAAAAATCAGTTCAAAAGTTACTATGACAATGTCTAGATATAACCACTGCATGAGCGACTGAACATCTACAATGTGTGCTCAATCTAAAACAGAATTACTGAATCGAAAGCAGGAATAGTCAGTTCATGCACTTAAGAATCTGATCGTATCTCAATTTGGTCTAACTCACTCGAATCAGTGGAAAATGATGATCATACATGAGGAAATGGGAAAAACAAGGTGTCATTTCTTAAAATGATTGTCCTAACACTAGAATTTAGACTTCAAAAATGGAAATGGAGCTGCAGATAATATGCTTATGCTGAGGAGATCTTATTGTGGGTCTAGTCAAGTCTGCATGTGTTTTGATGACAAGAAATGATTGAAAAATGAGGGAAATTACCTATTTCTAGATCATTTCTGACCAAATGTAAGCTAATAAACTTGTTTGGGTGTTTCCATTGACTTATACAAATGGAAATAACCCCGATTGCTTAGTAATACAATTCTCAGGACTTCCATAGTTATTTGCAAAGTCAGAGAAAATGGATAAAATGAGTTGATCGGGAGCAAAATGTTCATTTTCTATGTGATGATGACTTGAGTGATATGGATACTGGAGTTAGATACCTATGCTGTGGATTTGCTTTGGTGTAGTTCATGGCCCTTATATTTGAAATTCTTTTGGAAGAATCAGTTAAATATCCCATTTAATAAGGGTAAAATAGTCATTTTAACCAACTTTTAGCACAGTTTGATTCATGCTATAGAAAGGCTATAAACTAGGACAATTGGTATAACTAAAGGCCTAATTAGACAACACCCAGAGAACGTGTAGTAGGTTTCATTTGTGGTGATTCAACAGATGGGAGGCATGATCATGCAGTGAGGTGGTTCTCCCTGTGCTTACCTTTAGAGGAGGATGGGGCTGGTTTGAAAGATTTGAGTAGCCTTAATAATGCTTGGATGATCTAGTTGACACTCAAGGCCAAGTTAATGGACTCCTTATGGTGCGACTTGTGCTGACAGAAGTATTTGTGCAACCATAGCCTTTGGTTGCAGACTCGTAGAACTTATTCCACCTGGAGCTGGAAGGGTCTCATGTGGGGATGGGAGGAAATTTCTCATCTTGTCTCTTAGAAAGTGATTAACGTCTGATCAGAACAGTGCTGTTGGGGACTGCTGTGCTACTTTTTTCAATGTTTGGAACCTCCAACATCTATAAACTATAAGCAGAAGCTGGTGGGGGTGATTCACTCAGAATTCTTGGGATGTGGAAGGTTTTTGGGTCTTTGGATTCCTTTGGCTATGAGGAGTGTTTGTTTGGTAACAAATAGAGACACTTTGTTATGGTCTGATTCGGTTGTGAGTAGTCAGAAACTCTGAATTTAGTGTATATATATGAGTGCATTAAAGTGAAGATTGTGAGGCATGTGAGGGGAGCCATAGTATATAGAAACGACTCAATGGAGTGCACAAAGTGGACATTGTATATTGCTCTGAAAGGCAGGACTCTCACCCAAGATCGCATAGAAAATTTTGAAGTCCCCCTTGCAATCGGTGTCCTCTTTGTGAGAAGGAAGAGGAATTGATAGTCCATGTGTTCATTCATTGGTCTTTGGCGAGATCATCAGGAAAGTCATCGGTTGCAAGTTTAATGTAATGGTGAAATTCAGTCTACGATAGTCCTTATGAGTCCTGGTGCTGGCGCATTAAATTTAGCTAGAAGGGGATGGTGTTTATGCTTTCCAAAGGTTATCTGGAAGCTCTGGCTATGAAGGAATAAAAGAGTCCATGATGGGGATGTAGCGCAGAAATATGTTCAATGCAAACCTTTGTGGGAAGATTGTTAAACAATTGATGATAAATGCGTGTTGGGGTTGGCGAGTAAGTAGGAGATTTTGGCTTTGTTGGATTCTGGCATTCATCATGATCCTTAGCCATCATTTGATGGTTTCAGTCCGATCATACACTCTGCCTGCAGATGGATTGGAGACTCACATAAGGTAGGGTACTGGGTGAAAGAGCATGGATGTGGGGTTTTTGATTCTGGAGTTTGTTATGTCCCAGTCAGACTATGTTAGGGTGCCAAGGAGATCTTAGTTGGAATTTTTTCTAGCCTACCATGATTTAATGGCGTGGTTGGCATTTCAGCGGCTCCCATAGGCTGGAGGAACGCATGGTTTCACTGCATGAAAGAGGTTGATTAAGTGCCTCACGGATCTGGGGATCATGTTCTTTCAAGGAAGATTTTTGTTCTGCTGCATTGCAATCCTGCGTTTGAGGAAGTGAAAGTCTCGCATCGCTGCATTGATTTGCATTCTTCTGTTGAATGGTCGACTCCTTAAAGGTGTCCGTGTTGGTTATTTTTTCTGTACATTCTTTTAATTTTGTTGAACAAATTGAGAGACTGCTCCTCCCAGCCATTTATTAAGCAAAGCAATTTTGAGCTCATATTTGAATCTAGGTTCCATTTGATAGCTTCAGATCTAAGGATCCGGAGTTGATTTTTAATACTTGGATCTTAGATCCAAGGATTTCAAAAATGCTGTTTCTAGTATGGGTGAACATGAGTTGAGTCGAGCCCAAGCTTGGTCAGCCTCGAACTCTGCTCGCCTTCTATATTGCACAACTCAAGCTCGAATCAAGTTATATAATGCCAACTCAAGCTCGGCTCAATCAAGCGTGTCAGAGCTTGAGCTCATTTAACTAGTATATAAGCGTGTCATTTATATGCTATGGCAAAATATGGCAGCGAGCATGCTGCTGCTATGGAAGAGATGAAGCAGAGTATATGCAGAAAAAGAGAAATCATATGAGATATTTGGAAATTAAGTTTTGGGTTTTCAAGGAACTCTCGCTCATGCTCAGTGCTGAATGAAGGTTTCAGATTGCTTGCTGGAACGAGGGTTTCATGAACCTGAAAGCCCTCGCTCCAGCAACACTCTTTGCTGAGCGAGGGTTTCTGATTAATCTGAAACCCCTTGCGGTGTGAGGTTTTCAGATTGATTTGAAACCCTTTGCTTTGCTGAGCGAGGGTTTCATCCCTCACTCGCTGCGAACGAGTGTGTTTTGAAACCCTCGCTTGTTGGAGCAAGGTTTACGTCTCAGCAGCAGATTCTCACATGGCATCTTGCTCATGAAGATGGCATCTGAAACAGATAGAGAAGAAGAGGAAGAAGAGAGATATGTTTACGGGTTTTCTTCTATGAGGCCCCGATTTGTTGTGACCATATTTACATATGCAACTACTATATTGCATGGTTAGCCAAATATTAGAGAAAGTTATGTGCATCTTCACATGATATTACTTTTTTCATTTTCCATTTTGCCTTGATAATTTTTTTTTTTCAGTATGGATTAAAGGTACTTTAGTAATTAATCATACTAACACACAAAAATTTGTACACTGGTATAGTGCATATAACTAGGTTGAGCAAAATATAGGGTTCCACGATAGTGGGTGCTGCAACCAACGTCATAAATTAAGCAAGGACTGGATCCTGTTGAGTAAGCTGTATTTTGAGAATGAGCCATGAATTTTATCGGTAAGGTAATCAAACTATCCTATTAGATTAGGCTTGAAATATACGTTGTTCATTTATTTTTGAAAAGAATCTGACATGGTTGATAAATGGGCTCGAACGGGACATGACATTCTTTCCAATAAATGTTTCCGTTAAGTGGTCAACTCGGGAGCGCTACGTGCACTTTTCTTATGCTCTTAATAGTTATAAATGCTTTTTATTCTTAGAGTAATTTTTATATTCTTCGATTCATTTTTCTGAAAGAAAATTCGAGTATTTAATATTTTTTGTTTAGCTGATTGCATCTCAATCATTTTGATTATTAGATTATTGGAATGCACTGCCATTTGGTGAACAGGCCAATCCGATAATCTAAATGATTTAGATGCAATTCAGCAAAAAAACTTAATTAATTCAATTTTTGAGCAAAATGAATGGAAGAATATATATAAAAATTAATTAAAAATAAAAACTTTATCTAGCTTATATTTTTTTTGTATGTTTCAAACTTACAATGAAGGAAATAAATCAGATCAAATGGGTTGTTGGTAAATGAACTTCAACGAGTCAAGCTCAGTACTGCTTTACTTGAGCTTGAGCCAGCTTGTGAGCCAACAACATGTGAGCTGACTTGAGCTGAAGCTGACCGAGCTCAAGGTTGAGCTCGACTCCTCTTGTGCAGCCCAAGAACTAGTCCCCATATATTCTAATACAAGCAACATACGCCCAGATGTTCCCTACCTTATTGTTGGAGCAATCAAACATTCAAGACTGCCTCGTGGTCTGATCGCTGTGTTGAAAGAGCCGGTTTCTGAATCGAGTCGGCAATGTATGCTGCCAATTTGGTGTAAATGATTTAGATGCAAAAGAGCAAAAAAAGAAAAAGAAAAAAACAGGAAACCAAAAACAATGTTTGGAAAAAATGAATGGAAGAATATAAAAACTAATTAAGAACAAAAATCTTTTAAGTGAAATTTTAGAAAAGATGCCTTATAAAGAATTGGTGAAATATTTATTATTTTTTATTTTACATAACTGCAGATCAAGTTAATAAGATCATTGACCAAAAGTTGCTTTAAGCTTAGGTGTTCTTTTTGTTTTAAATGTCAGTGACGCTAGTATTATTGTCATTTTTTTTGTTGTCCCCAAAAAGTTCACTAAAAAAAGGGAAAAAAAAGAGAGAAGTTGCATTGATAGATTTTGAAGAAGCAACATTAATAAAATAAACACGTCAACGGTTTAAGTCGTTATGATGTAGCATCGAACATGTTGTTCTAAAAACCGATGGCATAAAAAAATTCAAGGAATATGTGTGCCATGCTGTGAAAACTGGTTGCGTAGGTGTATTAAAAAACTTATGTTAAAAAAATGAGGACATTTGAAAAATTAATGAAAATATAATTCTCAAATTATTGAAAATATTTTAGAACAAACCCCTGGCAGTCACATCCTTCAATCGTTCATCAAACCGACCTATGCGATTCAAATTGGCAGATTCATACTGGTTTTGGCATATATCTTTTATATGTAAATATATGACCATTTACTTTTAGCAACAAATTTCTAAATGTTATTCATACATCAATTATCCAGCATCTGACAACATTGACATTTCTTTTGTGTGTGTCTCTATATATATTTATATCTTGAGACCACGTAAGTAAAAATAATAATTTGTGTCCGAACCTTGATTTGGATATTCCCTTTAGGTTTGAGCTTGAACTTGGATTTTCTACTCTAGCATGTATTGACTGACAACATCATCAACTTAGACACGGTGCCTTAAAGGCAAAGGAATGAAACTTTTACAAAAACAAGTTTGACTTCGATGAAATTACAAAAAATACGCTTTCACTTAACAGCTTGTTTCCGGAGAGTGGGAGACCTTTAACAGCTTCTTTTTGGAGAGAAGGAGACCATTCCACTACCCAAGTGAAGGCCAAAGCCTCCTCCCTCCACCCACAATGGTCCAGCCTGCTTTTCTAGTGCTTCAGGTGGTGCCCCTGTTAATGCTTCAACTTGCTTATTGGTACCTCTTTTTTACCCTACAAAGAATTGACATCATAGGAGTCTGAAATGGAGACTGGGGGCCTACCAGCCCTGCCCGACCATTGCATCAAATATAATTATGAACAGTCGCATGTTTTTGTCATCCATCAAAGAATGAACATATTTTTGTAAAATGCTCATATATTTAACTTTGCGCAGCCTTATTCGAAGTCAGAACAATAAACCTTTTGGATGAGATATTGCTTGATCATGGATTTAACTTGTCCCATGAATAAAGAATTAATTTCACAAAATTAGGTTTATGATTTGATAGCACAAAGCAGGCCTGTACCTTAAGAGGATGGGGGGAAAGGTGGGGGTTTCAACCCAACTATGATATTGGACCGTGCAGGTAGTGGGTGTTATAACTTGAGTAGAACAGCCATAAAAATGATTTTCTCATCAGGGGCAGAGGGAGGGGGAGGGCCACCTGGGCCATGACCCCACCCCAGCCAATTGAAAAAAAAAACACATAGAAAAAATGAAAACTTGTTACTTGCGCCATGTCTTGTTTGGATTTGAATTCAGTTTGACCCTACCCAGATCCAAAGGTTGGACTATTCGGCCCGACCCTAAAAAATTCCTGGCTCCGCCCCTGGTTAACAAGACATCAAATGCTTGTTACAGGTAGCTAAATGGGACAAACTATCATACAAGGAACAAGAGAGATTGATTCAAAGCTTGCGGTTCCCAAGCAAATTAGTTTAAAAAACTCCCTTCAATGCCTTAACTATACTTCAATTGTGAGTAAGTGGGTTAACATGACACCAAATGCTTGTGACATGTCGCTAAATGGGACAAACTATCATACAAGGAACAAGAGAGATTGATTCAAAGCTTGCGGTTTTCTCATTCGTACTCGAATCAGAATTCAAATCCAAGTACATGCCTGGTTCAATTTCATAACCTTTAGCCAATTCCACTGTAATAAGCTAAATTTATCCCTGCAAGAGAGAATGAAGCAAACCTTCGTTTCACGTTTTTAGTTGTATTTAATTTTTTTAAATGCAAAAAATTGTCGGGCTTCCAGGATGCTGATGGCTAGGTCTGACGACATCGTCCCCGCTCTTTTCTTTTCTTCTTCCTTATTCCATCTTTCCCCTTTCTCTCTCTTGCTGGTTCTGTGAGCCCTAGTTTCTACCATTACTGATCTCACCAGCGGGTTGATTTCATCGGAAACGGAACTACGCAAGGCTCGGGATCCATTCTTGAAACCCTAGATTTCTCCACAACTCTCTTTCTCTCTCTCATAGTTAGGTAAGGTTTTCGATTATCGTTTTCCGTAGGACTTTTCTTGCAGGTTTCTTACAGTCTGTTTGGTTGGAGGGAAACGGAAGGACAGGGAGGGATTGAGCAATCCCCCCTCTCTTTGGTTGGCTAATTAGAAAGGAGGGAAAGGGGCAAAGTGTGTTTGGTTGGGAGGGGAGGGAAAGGAAAGGGAGGGATTGTGTAGTGTAAATGCAATCCTCTCAAATCGGACGGATTGGGAAGGAAAGGAAAGGGAGAAGGTAGCAAAAGTGTTGACTGTCCACAATACCCCTTCAATGTTTTTTTCTTCAACAAAAAAAAGGAGGAGGAAAAGCCGAGGCCTCCTCCCCTGCTGTGCGAGAAACAGGCTGCTCATCCCCATGGGACCTCCTCCTCCTTTCTAAACACCCATTTTCTGAAGGTACGTTCTTTTCTTCTTCGTCTTCTTCTTTGAGGCCTCTTCCCCATCCTCTTCTTCTTCTTTTCTTCTTTGTTTTCGTTTTTTCTTTTTTTTTTTTGTGGCGACGGAGACCAGACATCCTCCCTATCCTGTCTCTCTTCTTCATGGCGATGGAGGCAGGTGGTGCCCCTATTTCAGCAGCAGGGACGACCCGATGGCCCTTTTTCTTCTCTGTCACCTGATTTTTATGAGTAGCAGCAGCAGGTGGGGGAAGGAAGAAAAAATGGCGTGAAGATGATGGTGAAGCTGGAGATGGCAATCATCCTCCACCACATGGTGCTCAACTTCCAATGGGAGCCCTTCGAGCAGGATCACCCCATCGCCTTCCCGTTCGTCGAATTCCCCAAAGGCCTCCCCATTAGAGTTCACAAGCTTCCTGCCACCACAGTTGATTGGAATCCATGAGTGGGAATGGATTCATAAACAGCAACATCATCTCTATCAATCTCTCTGTCTCACAGTGATGATTAGCTATTCTTGAGGAAGCTGCACGGTTTTCTTCTTCACCCACACATACCTTGATTTTATCATGCTTTGAAAAGGATCGGTCGCCTCCAACTTTCTCTTGTTTGAGTACCAATTGAGCGAGTTTGGGAGGTATTCTCGGTTTGATCATGCCTAACGCCTACTTGAGAAATGCTCATCGCGTTCTTAATTTTTTAAACATCTTGATTGGGGTATTATTGTAAAGTATTATAAATTATATCCTTTCCTTTCCTTTATGTAGTCTAAACAAACGTTTAACCTTTCCTTTCATTCATATCCAAACAAGCTTTTTAATCACCTCTTTCTTTTCATTTCCATTCCATTCCTTTCCCTTCCTTTCCCTCCCTTTCCCTCCAACCAAACCGAGCGTTAGGGAAGTGTAGTTCAAAGAAGAGGGTTTTGATAGATTCCACTTTCAGCGCAGCACGTCGTTTTCTTTTTGAGATTGGGGATCGTACATTGAGGGATTCAGGTAACGGATTCGGTTGGTTTGTGTTGGGGATGAGTTCGGGGACAGGGCATTCTGTTTTGCTGTGTTCGCTTTGGCTCTTGAAGCTGAAGGATGAACGATAAGGGCTAGATGATGAATCGAACCTATGGAGGGTGGCACGGCAGAGGTAGCAGTGGGACAAGCATGGCTGGTGGGTATCCACAGTCTGGCCATGCAGGCTGGAAGTCAAAGAAGATGGATATGCGGCGGAAGGGGAGCGAGGGTATTCCATCAGCACAACAACTGGGTGTTGTCGGTTACAACCCGCCGAGGCTTCAGTAATTGCAGACGCAGAACAGGCTGAAAGCATGGGGATTCTACCCAAAGCGGAAGTTCCACAGGTTTGTGCCGTATGCGCCACGGAATACGATGTCTTTTATCATCCGTGCAAAGAAGTCCGGGGAAATTGCCTCTCTGGTCTCTCCCTGCCCGGTGACTCCCGCTATCTTGACAACCACAGGTTTGGCTGAACCCCTCACTCGACTGAAACCCTTGCTCGAGCAGAGATCATTGGGCTTTTGAGACCCTCCCTCATTTGAGGGAGAGAGGGTTTCAGAAACCTTGTTTTCTCTGATTTAGAGAGAGAGAGAGAGAGGGTTTCGTTTGAGGCAAAGGACTCCACCTTTCAGACAATGCAGAAAAAGCTGATGAAAGGAATGAGCTGCAGTAGTGAAGGGCTTGATTTTCCTCCTTTGAAGGCGACGGCATTCCCTACTTTTGGGGCAGGCACCTCACCCACCTGCTATTGCAGAGACGATGAGATGAACAGGTACCTGCTATTCTAGGGAACATGGCGAAAGGCAACCAGAAGACCTCGATGGTGACTGGGAGCAATGAAGAGCAAGCTGTGCATGGCGATGGCGAGCAGGGGCGATCGTTGCTAATAAAACACATCAATGGAAAGTGAAGAACCCTTACTGAGGGGAGGCCTTAGCTGCAGTGAACTGAGCGAACGACGATGGCAATATGGCATCGGAGGTTGGAAGAGGAAGAGAGTGAAGAAAGAGAAAAAAATGAAAAATGACAAATCAATGAAGAAAAGTAAAACAATAAATATCAGTTCCTCGTGCTAACGAGCCTAGTTGGATAAGCGAGCTTAAACAAACTCGAACTTGGCTTGATAACATAAGCTGAACGACCAACTAAAGCCCGGCTTGTTGAGTAGAAAAGCTAGCTCGAACTCGAGTTTGTATTTAGAGGCATAACTTAGTTTGACCAACATATGCATGTTGACACATCCCCCTTTCTAGAAGCAACTGATCATGTATCAAAATCATTCCAAGAGACATGCTTAAGAAAGAAAACGAAACTAGAAAATTCTACCAGGCATAAATCCCAGCTCAATTCTCCATTTAATTATTTTCATGAAATTGTAGCTTCCTTTAGGTCAACAAGATGTATAATCTTGAATTAATACAAAACAAAGTGATGCATAGACTCGAAAAAATTAGATGCACCACAAATGATAAATATCAAACATTTGAGCACGATTAGAAAGTGGAAGTATCAAGATTAATCTTGCTTGCTTTTTGCAATTGTATATAGGCAAGGGTCGAACCGTTGTTGAAACACAATTTTACATATTTTTTATATTGGTTATTTTAAAATTTTTAAAATTTACATATAAAATTTTGATTTTTTTATATTTTCTAAACAAGAACACGTAATAGAGAGTATTTTGATCTACACGTCAGATGGCCATTGCATGCATTGTTGTAAGGCATATCATTCGTATCGAAGTAAAACAGTCCGAGATCCAAGACCCACAATAAGCAAAACAAAGGGGATGAAGGGGATTAGTTCGGTGGTCCCTCTGTAAACAAAGCAGAAAGCGTGTTCCAACTCCACATATGATTCCACGGGCCCAGATGTGTCGTGTTTGACTGCAATTCCCTTTTTCTTTGTTTGTTCGTACCGACAAAACCTTTCACGGAACTCAGAGAGTTGTCCCGTGAGCAACAAGAAAAACAGTGGTGAACCGCCCTTCCCAATTCAAACAACCCTCTTTCGGTATTCAACATGGATCGGTGTACCGAATCGGTCACAAACAGTATAAAACGGAGCCTATCAAGTACAGAACTCCTTCGTCGGACGGTACTGATTCCACGCAGCTCAGAATGTCCTTTTATTATCTAGACAAGTTCAGGAAACCATCCCCTGCTCTAAATTGAACAGACCCATTGAGCGAGGTAGATCTCTCTATTGGCCTCTATAATATGCAATCACTCTCTCTCTCTCTCTATCTTTCTATATATATATATATATCAAAATATATAATCAAAAGAAGCAAACACAAAATCTCAAATTGTGTCTAATTACTCAACTGAAGATGAAAAGTGAAAACAGACTCCTCTGGTATACTCAAAACGCGAAAAATGTACACTTTATTCATGTTCTTTACACAAGACAAAAAGATAATAAGAAAAAGCAGTGGAAAAGGACACTAGTGTCATAACGTGAGGAGGTTAGCAGGCAGCAGGGCCAGAGCCACGCCGTACCAAGAATCCAATCCGAGACTCAACCCGCTCGAGCTCACCGCTGAGCCATCACGGGCCAACGACTGTGTGACGTTATCAGAGATGCAGCGATCGACGTCCACCATGACCAAGCCGGTGCCGACGATCTCCGAGCCGAGACACAGGCCGTCGTTTCTGGCAAGCTTGAGCTTGGGGCTCAACCGCTCCACCACCTCCTTCCGGAACGGTACCTGCTCGCTGAGCCGGGTGTAGCAGAGGTCGAGGTCGTGAATCAAGGGAAGCCCACCGAGTCCAGATGGTATGGCCCCGGTGAGCCGTTGTGGTTTAAGGACAGGTTGGTCAGGTTGCGCAGGCGAGCCATGGAAGCCGGGATAGTGCTGATGAGCCAAGTGTAGGCCAAGTCGAGGCTGACCAACCCCGCCATATGGGTCCAAGCCCTTTAGCTCCCGCGGTGATGCTGTCTCAATAGATATGTTGTTGAAGCTCAAATCGAGCTTAGTCACCTTTGAGAGTTGGCTGACCTCCGATCGAGTCAAAAGAAATTGAATGGAGGGGCACTTGTTTAAACAAACTCAAATCTGGTGGATATATGTATATATAAAGCAATAAATATTTACGATTTCACACCAGCCACAATGTGGCTACACTACTGGTTCTGGCTGAGGTCAAGGACGATGAGCTAGGTGTTCTTTTGAAATTTTCAAACATAAAACCTAAGTCACCCAGACTCTTCTATTTTACTGCCGCCCCTGAGTCACATCGAGTCGGGTGCGCACCGGGCATGGGCGCGGCTCCAACTCATACCCGAGCCCAATTAGAATGCCATATTACTAAATGACTTATATAATATATGTTGTCGTGATATTTTAGTATGCAATACAATTATTCAAGTATGTTATATACATTGATAACTTAATTATAATAATAATATATGCATGCTTATTCTGTTATATATATAATAAATTATTTTAGTATGCACCGCCGCACTTAAATTTTTTATAATGTGCCACTCCAGCTCCCACACCCTCATCGGCAACCGTACCCACACCCCGCGCTCAGGTGATAGAGCTTAAAACCAAAGAAAGAAATTAGGTCAAATGGGGAGTTGGTAAGCGACCTTAAAAGAGTCATGCTCGAGGTGTGGCTTGGTCTATCGAATTGAGTTCAAGCTGACCTTGTATTGCTAAACACGAGCTCGAGACAAGCTGAACGAGCTTAATTTTGACTTGGCTCCTACATAGCCCTACAAGTGGGTCAAGTGTCTGCTGAAGTGGTGTGAGGTTCCTGTAGGTATACTAACTGCACCCTCAAATAACATTCCTTGCGCTTCATCTGTATCTAACACCCTGCGAAAATAAGCAGTGCACACTTCAAGAATCTGTCTACTCTGTACATATTCAGTGCGATCATACTCTATACTTCTAATCTTTCATTTAGCTTGCCTAGACTTAGCCATATCATGAAAAAAGGAGGCGTTCTTATCCCCCTCCGCAAGCCAACGAATACGCGATCTTTGTTTCCACATCACCTCTTCCATGAGAAGGGCCTGAGATAGTTGCTTCCTCACTCTGTGTTCCTCATCAATCGCACCTTCCACCCCTTGTTCCATATGCTCCCTGCATTCCTCTAGTCGGCTTTGAAGGGTGGTGATGTTGTCAATAAGATTACCAAAAGAATGTTTGTTCCAATGTAGAAGAGCCTGACGCAGGCGATTAAGCTTAAGAAGGAGGCACATCATTGGGCACCCCCGAGCCTCACCTCTCCAAGCTTGAAGCATCACTACCTTACCTTCCCTGTCCATCAACCAAGGCTTAAAGAATCTAAACGCTTCTGACCCCGTGTATCATCATTAATGTCCTTGAACTGATATAGAAGCACACTATGATCGGATGTGGCTGACGTCTACACCTTAAGCCTGCCTTCTCCACCAAAACCTGTTTGCCAGTCATTGTTAACCATGCACCAATCCAGCTTACACTGCACTAAATCTTGCCTTTGTCTATGGTTCGACCACGTAAACCTGTTGTTACTATCTTCAACCTCCTTTTACCTGCAAGCATAAACAAAGCGACTGAAAGATAGGCAGGAAGCAGGTAACAGAGCAGAACCCGAGTTATTTCGGCTACTGAGCATGGCATTGAAATCACCAATTAACATAACCGGTCCTTCGACTCTAGAAACAAGGGCCTCTAGTTTGTAAAGGCTTTGTAGCCTTTCCCCAAACCTAAGAGGCAGGTACACACCAAAAACTACAAAGACTTTGTCATTTGCTAGTCTACGAAAAGAAACACCAACCCAATTATGATCAACAACCAAAGAAGTAGCTTCCATTTCCTCCTCTTTCCAAACACATAATATTCTCACCACACTGTCAGTACCTTCAATGTCAGACACAAATCTATAGTTGTGGTATCTTTCCATAATTATCTTCATCCTATGATTGGTAATCATCGAATCAAGAACAAACCCAACAAAAGGATTAAACTTATTGAGAATCAGCTTTAGTTCTTGCTTTGCAGGCCTCTTCGCAAGGCCTCTAAGGTTCCACCTAAATACTTTCAGGATTTCAAATGTTGATAGCCTCTACCCTTGCTCCCTCAATTCTGAGAGCCCTGCCACTAGCATTCTCTTCATTATCTTCCACATTTGGAAGGTTTATAAGTGCCTGATTCATATTGTCAACCACCTTTTTCTGCTTCTTGGGCCCATTATATCGGTGAACAATTGCATCTTCCAAACTAATCACAGTGGCTGGTGGGTGACCTTTCTTGCCCTTGCTGGCAAACCTGGTTGATTTTCTCGTCCCCCAGTGCCTAGCATCAACTACTTCAATGTGGCCACTCACAAGGTCAGAACCCTGATCAGTGCCCTCCTTCATATTCAAACTATAATCCTTCTCCTTGCCGAAGTAAGAATCCTTAGCCCCAGCTGCAAACATGAATTTGATTGGAGGTACATGATCATCCAGGCTGTTAGTGGCAGTCTGTTGTAGACAAAGGAAGGGGTTGGGAATCCCTTCATCAGCGTTTTCAGTGTTTCCTTCCTCTGGCATGCTCTGTGAAGAGTCCCATCCCCCTATCATCCCTCCTTTATTAAAGTTTTTCCTCACTTGGTTACCCTCTCTCTCTACCTTTTTCTGCTTTAAGCCCCCATCTCCAATATCAGGAGCCAGCCTAGTTCTCAGACCTGGGTCAGTCTTATTACTATTCCCTGCTTCATTCTCAAGCTGACTCCCAAGTGAGGCAAATCTGTTTCCTTGTGTGTCCCTTCTCCCAGAGTCATTTTTCTGCATCCCACCTCTTTGTTTCTTAATGACCTGAACTTTACTCCAAACTTGCTCCTCAGAACCTGACGTTTCTGCTTTACCCTTATTCTTACATGCATCCTCGTAGTGTGAAGTAGTGCCACAAACACAGCAGTAACGAACCCTAGATTCGTATAACACTTCTTGAGATATCCTGTTCCCTTGGATTCAATGATGATTTTGGGCAACAAATCAAGCGGAACATCCATGCACAACCGAGCGAAACCTAGTTTGTCCCTGTGCATAGTGCATTCATCTGCTCTAATGAAGGAGGCACCCATCCCCCTAGCAATAGCTTTAAAGATATGCGAATTCCTAAACAAAACTGGAAGTTGAGGAAGACGAATCCACAAAGGGATCGATTCCTTTTCATTCAGGCATAATTCTGTACCTGGCTTCCAACGACTGGTAATCAGAAGCCGACCCCCAACTACCCATTTTCTGTACATTACCTCTCTGAGCTCTTCCTCAGAACTCACCCGCACCAAGAATCTCCCACTCCCAATAGCAGAAATTGTTGGACAGTTTACATTAATCAAAAAGCTTACGCAAGGCCTGGAAAACATATCTGTAGTCCATGCCAGTGCTCATTCTACCTCCGTAAAAGCCAGCTACTTCCGCAAACCGATATTGCTCCTCCATTTTCTGGTATGCCTCAGCAGGGAAGACCACTGTGGGTTCATCCCCAGATCTGTCCACAGCCGCCGCCGGGCGCTCCTGAAAATCCGACTCCTGGCTACCAGCAACAACACCTGCCCACCCTTTTAACTTCCTCGTTTGAGGGGTGGTTGGAGCATCATCTTCGCCCTGCTGCATATCCTTGTCACCGCTATCTTCTTCCATTCCATGCAGGTTGGAGTTGTTTCACTTTGCTTCGCTCCTTTGGGTTGCTCCATCCATGCTCCCCAGGTCTGGAAACTCACCCCTATTGTCGAGATCCATCAGTCCGCTGATTCCCATCTCCCCAGCGAGCTTTCCCTTCCCCACTCAATGCCCTAATCTTCTCCCCTCAGAGCTTCTCTCTCCTTCGATGTCCATCCCCCCGGTGAGTGCCGGGGGTTCCCCTCCAAGCTTTCCCTTCCCCACACGATGCCCTAGCCTGCTCTCCCCTCAGAGCTTCTCTCTCACATCTCTAAGGGGGCCTTGTTCATCTAGTTCGAACAGTCCTCGCTGCTAATCATTGAGGCCAGTTGGTTTTGCTCGTCTACTAAGTTGCTGTCGAGCTCTCTCTTTACTTATTCTTTGATGTTCTTGAGAGAAGATGGACTCTCAATATATAGAGTGCACGCCAGACCATTTTAGGTAAGATAATCTCGCAAATCCAGCATGATAAACAAAGTGTCAAGAAAAAAGGGATCAGATCTCTTATCAAGATCTGTTATTGTTATGCAGACTACGTTTTAGGTGGTTAATGGACTGGGATAGAAATGATAAGAGTAAATCAGCAAAACGTGGTTTTACGGATATTCAAAATAAGAATATCGCTGAAGACATTGAGGATCTTGATGTCAATGAAAAGATGACAATTAAGGAAGACGTTGACGATCTTGATATCAACTGAAATTACTTAAAAGTGAGACATGGCATACTTGTTCCATTATAACCTTCCTTTTTGTAATCCTTCATCCACTCCAAAAATTGTGGATCATGTAAATGTAAGTGAGAAATATTTTTTTAGTACTCTCAATTTTCTAAGAAATTGTGTATTATCATGATCTTGTATACCAAAAATCTTGTAAGCGATAACTTTTTTTTGTACTATATATATGTTGTTCAAAGGAATCAATAAAAACGCATTCTCTCCAGCTTTATCTTTCGCTCTTCCTCTCAATAAGTTTTCTCATGTTATCAGAGCAAAACGAGAGAGAGAAATCGACTGCTCCCTTCCGTTAACTCCAAAAAAATCCAAGCTTTTGTAGAGAGGTCCTTCAGACACCTGGAATTGGAATAATCTTCTGCTCGACATCTAGAATCACATGAAGAATCAGTGCCGGCCTTCCTCTCTGCTGCCTGATACACCTTTGCCTCCAGCAAATTATTCCAGAGAATGGCGGGAAAGGAAGTTAGGGGAGGGCACCTTCCTCACCGGATTCTTCATGAACTCCGGCAGCGATCCGTATCGCCAGAATTTCTCAGGGTCTATTGAATTTCTCTGTTGCGGATGTCAGTGACGAGCCCATTGCAAATCTCCTCTTGGCAGCTCCTGTTCTCAGCCTACATGTTCAGCTCGACAGCAGGTTCTCTCAACCCTTCACTGAATCACAAACTCAGGCAGTCATATTTGCTTCTGTTCAAAGGCTTTGGTTTCCTCTCTGATTTAAGATGGCAAAAGAGCTTCTCCAGCGGAGGAAAGAGGGAGGAAACAGAATTTGGGTCTATTAGGGAGGAAACAGAATCATCTACACCGACATGTCATATGAGCATATATTCACTTTGCAATGGGAGGAACATTTAATATTACTCACATAGTTGATTTCTTGAAGAACAATTCCTCCCTCTTCCATCGGTTCTCCCTATAGAGCTCTGGCAATAGCTTGGAATGTGCATCGATTCCATAAAAATACTGGCAATTTAGGAACCCTAATCCAGATTGGCATTCCCATATTCTCCTCAATTGATAAGGAGCATCTTGGATCCCATCTGCTTGCAGCCATCACTCTTCCACCCAGTTTCCATTCTCCCCTTCTAAAAACTACCCTGAGTTCGTCCTCACTGTGAACCCTTCCAAACCAGTCATTTCTTTCCTAGTTTTCATTCCATGCAAACAACAAGAATCCTGAAAATTATTTTTTAATGGTGGAGAAAGAATCAAACCTGATGAGGACTCATGGTTCACCCCTTCGATTCTTTTTGTTATCAATTGATTCTCCATCTCCTGCTCTATCTTCTAAGTCACTCACCAGCTGGTTGTCTTTAAGTTACTCCACAATTGCTGGTCTCCTGTAAATCAATCTCTGCATTCCAATCATTCTGGGTCTAACGTTCCTTTTCAACTTCCAGCTGCCTATGGAGAAACCAAAACTTGTTATCCCCAATTCTGGTTCTGCTTTTGATATGGGTCTCTCCTTTACTAACTCCTGACATAATGATAGAATATATTAGGCAGCTAGTTATAGCCATGACTACCGTTTACGTTTCTCCAAAATTCAAAAACTAAGATAAAAATAGAATTTCGTTGGCATTTGCATGGATCAAACATCTATTCTATGGAAATTTAACATTTCAACCAAGTTTGTTAGATATGCATAGTACCTAGTTTAGAAATATTAGCTCGGTTATGCTGGAACTTTTGAATTCGTGAAAAAACTTTGGGATTAATTTGAGGCAAGTAATGCATCCTGTTGCTGCTTGATCAGGACCAAGAAACAAACATTCAGCAGTCGACGGCAGAATCACCATCAAATTTCTCAGAACAAAAGTGAAAGAAATGCTCTCTGTCATTTGATTGTCTTACCTTCTTAGTCAAAAGCAGAATTTATGTTGCATGAACAGCTTGCTGGGGATTAGGTTCCTTGCATTTGTTAAGCAAAATCAATCTGTGCAATGGAGAAAGATCAGCAGATTAATGCTGATATTCACAGTGATGTTTGCCAAGAATTGACTCAACCCTCAAAAGCACACAAAAAGAAACAAGCCAAAACATACAGATACAGGTTAGCAGTTAAACTGCACAAAAAGAGAGATTAATTTCTACGTAAGACTGTTGGAGCCAAAAAGCATATTATTTGACAATAATTTCTTAGGCGACTTATAGCATAACAAGTGCTCAAAAATTTAATTCACAAGAAAAATAAGATCAACATTACTTACACAAGTTAAAGCACACAAATAAGCAATTATTTCACGTAAGACTGTAAAAATATCACAATCATACATACCTGTGGAAGATAAGTAGCTGATGCAAGCCAACAACAAACCAGCATCTAACTCCAAAAAAAAAAAAATCAAAATATCATTTAAATGTCTTGACATAAGCATCTTAAACATGTTACCCAGGTGAAAGCAGGAACTAGGGGTCGTCTTGTAATCACAACTGGATATTATTGTTATACTTATCTGCCATAATATTTAGGACAGATTCATGGAATTTTGTAACATAATATTACACAGCTCTGCCTAATATTTGGGATAGATATATGGAACAGTTACATACTGTTATTATTGGCATATGCAGAGCCAAGTTACGATGTACGTACCTTCACCCAGCCCAGTTGGTGGTGAAAAAAAGCCCCGTCAGAGGTAAGGAGTATTCTTGTACTGTCCGTGTCACCATCTCTCATATCTTTGGCCTAGTAAAGGCTGCTCAAGCCATTATAGTTCCAGGAAAATGATCAAATAAGATTATTTTCAGTGCTAAACAAAATCAAGTTAGAAAACATGGAGAATTAACATGAAAAAATAACATGTGAAAGTCTTCGAAAGAGAACATTAGAATTTGCCATTGAATGGATATGATCAATCATAGCCGAAAGGTCATATAGAGCCAATTCCGACCAAATTAGGCTTGTCATTTGTCAATGTATCTGATTTTAATTGGATATCCAACCAAACCAGTTCAAAAAATATCGGATATGGAAAAAATTTAACATCCAATAAAGCAATTGGAGCGGATTCGGGTTTAAGAAATGACATCTGATTGGATCCTGATTCAGATTTGGATGTACATATATATCCAACTCAATTCGGATTCAGATTCAGATATGGATTGGATTTAGTTCTAAATAAAAATTTTATACTCAAATGCTCTTAAATTTTAAAACTGAGCCAAAATTGATTCAAAATTCGAATTCGGATTGTGATATTGGATTTTAGATCCACTGTTTGTAGTTAAATCAGAATTTGAATATGGATATGTGAATATCCAAAAAAACAGATATAGTTCAAGATGTATCCTATTTGAATCTGATACATTAACATCCCTACTCCCAACCCCAATCCCAGGACTCCAGAAAGACAATAAATAACAAAAGATACAAACCCCTCAAATTATTCCCTATTGGCCTGCAAGTGTCATACACTGGAGATAGCTAATAAGAAACTTTGGTAGATAATCAAAATTAAAAATTCTGATCATATATGTATGTGTGCATGTGTGTGTGTGTGTCTGTGTGTATAGGGCAGATTTTGTATTTAAAAAATATCAAATTTTGTATTTAAAAAATAGCAGATTATAAATTTTCAACAAACTCCAGGCAGAGGCTGTTAACAGTAGAAATGCTAGTTGTTTTTGATAAATCCTATTTCACTTCTTAATTTGCTTAGTAATCAACTGATCAACATTGCTAAAAGCATGTAAATTTAAACAGTTGAAGGAAATAACAGAAGTTTGACAGAAGTCATTAAGAATGTCATATTTATTCATGCCATCTCTTATTGTTAGATGTCATATGCAAAGTCTGGACGATGTGAAATGTACATGACCTTGAAATTTGACTATTGGAAGCTCCAATCTGATCACATTTTGTTTCACTAAAGAAAAAAGACTTCACTGCTGCAAGTAAAATAAGGACTTGTTCGAAAGTGATAAGAAGAGCTGCGACACTAAATCTAAACTCTGAATTGATAGGCCACCAAAAGTTTCAAGGAAACCCATCAATTTGGAAACTCAGTCATAGTTATAACAGAAAAAAATATTAATTATCAAACTTTTTACTTACTAAACTTTCAAAACACCAATTTTTTCAACAATTGCTAATAATGTGACTTTTGGAAAACTTAAGAATGTAGGAAAAGGTCAAAATTTCGATTTTTCCATGGATTTGCAGGAATTTCCAGATTTTTTTTTTGGGCAAAATATTGTCACAACCAATTTGTTGACCAAAGTTTTCAAATCTCAAAGACTGATTGAGATGTTCCAATGCCAAAGTTCTTAATTTCTGTCTCCTATATATGGGCCTAGTTGTTTCCAAGTATGAGACGATAAGGGCAACAATCAAGAACACAAGTTCATCAGGGGAGAAAAACAATAATCCAAACATACTCTGTAAGAGAGACCCCAAAACACAGGAAGCCCTGGTACAGGTTGAGTCTTTCGACTTCAATGATGGGAACAATATGGATAATGTAGGAAGAAGGAGAAGCGAGTATACAAAAGAATGAGGAATGAAATCATAATCCAAGCGGACCCTGAAACAGAGCCTCAGATTGTTGATCGCATTCCCAGTCAGCCTTAAGGGAATCAATTTACAAAAAAGCTTGATCACATCCATATGAAGACTATGGTGATCTCCTCTCATAGCATCAAATCCGTATCTGAATCTAATTGGATATGAATATATCCCAATCCAAATTAAATCCCATCCGATATCATTTTCTAAATCCGAATTTGATCCCATTTCTAAATCGAATATTAAGTTGTTTTTTTTTCATATCCGATTTTTTTCTAAATGGTTCAGTCAGATATCCAATTCAAATCAGATATCCAATTTCAATCAGATATATTGACATCCCTAGTTACATTCAACACCTCAACCGTTCATGGGATTGAATTCAATGACAAAACAAACCCCTTACAAGGACAAATATGTAGATGGATGGTCCATGCGTTCCCAAGCTTTACTAGAAATTCAAAAAAGAAGTGAGCCACGTATTGTGCAAGAAGTTCCATGTTTACCCGAAATTCAAAAAAGAAGTGAGCCCCGTATTGTGCAAGAAGTTCCATGGACTCTCCATCTCTAGCATAGTTTAGAAAAATGCTTAAATTTTGATGATAATTGAAGATAAGGTGCCGTGTTTTTTATTTTTTAATTTTAACCAGGCCAAACTAAATCTGTGCATTGCCAAATGCCAACTAAAGAAGCCTGATGTTAGGAGCAATCCATCATCATGGTCCAGTAGTGCCCACACCAAACCACCAAATTTATTTTATTTCTAATTTAAATATTTATTATTTTTATATATTGGAGGCCGTTAAGACATGAAAAAGTTTTATTAACAGGTTGGATGCCTACCTCCAGCAGATCCATTTCTTGACAGCAAAAAAGGAATGAGGAGGCTTCTATTTTCACTTGAGCATTGGGATTTAGCCTCCCACTTCTATTTACCCGAAAATTCTGTTTACAGAAAAAGATGGAAGACCAACCCGTGCAGTTACAGCATGACTGTCTAATTTCCTTCATTTAGCTGGACCTGTAGTCGAAACAACATCACCCGAAACATAGAAGCCACAAAAAACACAAGTTAGGACTCCATATCAGTGTTGAATCAGAGCAGTGGTGGAGTCAGAAATTTTTGTCTTTAAACTTCAACCTTTAAAGAACACTCTTTTAAATTTCAATCTTGAAGGGGCACTCATATGCAAATAAAGTAAATTTTATGGGCCTGTGTGCCTATAACATTACTCCGCCACTGTATCAGAGCCCAATTGGAAGTCTTCTCTTTAATTTTGTAGTCTATTATAGCTTTCATGGATGAATGGTCCCAAAATGCACCTTTGAGACACTTTTGTCCAGCATATGAGGGTGTATCTGTGACACTCAACTCTCTTATATTTTTCCATTTTATTTCATTTTTGAAATACTAATACGGGTCTAACCAACGTTCTTACGTACGCTAATACCTTGTCCTAGATGGGGAGTCACAGACACCCAATCCAACCCAAACCAATGGATGGAATGGATGGAATTTTTACATTGCGTTTTTAGAACATCTGGTGTGAACAAACACTCCAGGACCGACTGTTGTTAGAAACTTGGCTCTCTCTCTCTCTCTCTCACTTTCTTAGCACACCAAGAAAATCGAATCAGAAGAAAAGAAAGACATAGAAAAAACACACAAAGATTTTAAGTGGTTTGGAGACAACGTTTTCTTAGGTCCATGGCCACCACACAAAGCAGTTTCCACTATCAGAAAAAAATTACAAAGTACAAGCTAAAACAACATCCTCTTAACCATGAGATTAGAGCAGAACACACAAAATAAAAAATTACATAAATACCCTTACAAAAGTTAGGGAAGGCTATCAAGTATGGATCAGACTCAACACTCCAACAGCAGTCATTGAAGGCATTATGTTTTTAAAAATTTTTGAAGGGGCCAAAGTGATCCATTCTGAGGTCAGTTGGATGAAGGGAACATCTTATAGGAGAATGATCTCATTATATCCTTTTGAGAAGAAAAGCTTCCATTTCATAAGATGCAAATTTTTTCATTATTTAACTCCAATTATGACAACCTTCCTCTTCTATTTCTCATCTTACAGCAGACGCTGTTATTTGGAGTAGAGAAACATGCTTCCACATATTCTTAATATGAAATAAAAGTGTAGGATATAAAAGGCTCTTTTGGAAGGTACTCTTTGAACTGGGTCTGGAGATGGCATGAAGCCGGTAGCTTTATCAGAGGATTATTTGATCACCTGTCTATGGACCGCAATAAATTTCAAAACTTCTCCATCTTTTGGAGAAATCTGCCTTTTTTTTTCACTTACGTAGTGTGCTTCTATAAAGGGGTACTATTGACTTCTGGTGACTATAATATCTTGTATAATTTGTTCACACGAATTACTTGCAAACATGACTTCCACTCTTCTTTCTCCCATGAGGGTGGGAAAATATCATCTTTGTAAAAATAATTGATATCATTGATATTTTTTTTTAATATTGTAACATAAAGCTAGGCTATACTTCTATGCTTAAAAAAAAAAATCACCAGGTTTCATACTTAATTTGTGTACGTCCTCCTATCCTGTAACATTTACACTTGAAAATATGAAAATTATGAGCACCATAATAATGTAATTGATACGGACAATCAAATGGATTCATAAACTTGGCAAGGCTGCCAAAAAAATGTGTGTGCACTAGGAGGCTAGTTCCACCATAAACTGTGTAATCCGTATAATCAAACGGTAGTTAGCTGGGCTTTCCAAAGTATGTGAACGCACAATTGGAATGTGTACTTAGAAAATATGAGGATTATGAGTGTCGCAATGGGTCTAAAGTATTTATCAAATATTTAATGAACAATATAACATCATCAATGCTAGCTCAAATTTTAAAGTATATTATTTTAGTTACCATATAATGCAACAAAAAGCCCTAGGGTTTGGTAGACCAACTCGGGGCAATGGTTGGTCTACAACTCCAAGTGGCATAGGTTGCAATTTTTTGTGCAAGCTGAAGCAGCTTAAGACCTTGGAGGCAAAAGGGAAATAAGGGACGTCTCCAACAGGGTTGATGCAGATGGAGGCAAACAATTTCTGTTTAGAATCCTAAGGCATTGATTCTATTTGTCCCTAAAGGGGAATCTAAATTAATCTGTCAAACTTAAAACTAAGAAGTGAATCATTGAAAAAAAATTGAGCTATTTCCACTATGAGAAAAAAATTGCAAAGTACAAGCTCAAACGCTGCACAAAGCTATTTCCACAAAATAAAAAATTACATAAATACCCTTATAGAAATTAGGGAAGGCTATCAAGTATGGATCAGACTCAACACTCCAACAGCTGGCTTCAGGCCATTATGTTTTTAAAAATTTTTGAAGGGGCTGAAGTGATTTTCTTTTTCTTTTTCTTGACTGCCAAAGAGTAAGTTAATTTACATTTCTCAAAATCTGGGAGGGTACACTGAACTCATGATAACCATGTGAAGGGTATTTTTTTCCCTAATTCTAGGGGCATGTTTTCGTCTTTCTAACTTGGGTAATTTGGCACCCGAACCATTGACTTGAATGCTGGGGTTCGGATATTCGATCTATTGACTTAGCATGAGGAAGAACAACTTATGCAAGACAAGTTCCACACGGACAAATTGTCACCATTCTGAGGTCAGTTCTTCAGTGCATAAATGGTTTACTCAAGTTCAATCAAATCAACTTTATGAAACTCGAACTTGACTTGTTTATAATCGCGAGTTTTGAGTTAAGCTTGAGCTTAACAGAGCAAATTTGAGTCCAGCTTCAGTTGGCTTGACTTGTTTTACTGCTCTATCCACATGACACACACAAATGCACTCGTCCCCTGTTTATAATGGTGAAACAAGTCAGTTGGAGTGGGGAAGCTTCAACCTAAGGATGTCAATATGTCTGATTTGAATTGGATGTCCAAGCCAACTGCTCCAAAAACATTTGGATGAAGAAAAGAAATTGACTAATCAACTAAAAAAATCAGATAGGATTTGAAATTAAGAAATGATATCCAATAGATTCAGATTCAAATATGCATAAATATCCGATCCGATATGGATTCAGTTATACAAAATGTCCAATTGAATTCAGATTCAGAAACACAAAAATATCCGATCAGACCCAGATCGGACTTAGTTTTAAATAATATTCTATATTCAATGCTCTCATATTTTGTAAATCAGTCAAATTCAGTTCAAAATTTTGGATTCAGATTCAAATATAAAAATAGGATTCAGATCGGATTCAGATCAGATTCTGAACTGAATCCATATCCGATCTGATACTTATGTATATCAGAATCAGAATCCGAATCCAGTCGGATGTTATTTCTTAAATCCAAACACATCTATTTCTTAATTAGAGATTAATTTTTTTTCATGTCTGTTTTTTTTTTTTTTGGAACGGTTCAATTGGACATGCGATCAAGATGGAAAATGACATTAAAAGTCTATCCATCTTAACAAGTGAATGACAAGGCAGTTCCAATTCTTTTGCTTACGTTACATGGAAAGGCATGATATCCAGATAAAGAGGTAGAAAGAGAGAGAGAACATATTATTTCGTGACAAATTGTCAATGATTTTGCAAAAATTGTCAAAAACAATAAAGGAATACAGAAAACGTATAAGAGAAAGGGTGGAAGGGGTGGTGAGACTCAAATGAGGAGTTCGAATTGGTAACGCGATGTTGGTCAAGCTAATGCACCTGATAAGGCTGGGAGACTCCTTTAAGCCAAAACTCCCTTCGAGTGGGATCCGTTAGAGCCACAAAGAAGGGTAACCTTCGCTTGTTGCAGGCCACATCAGCATTGGGATTGATAACCGCGTCCACCATGGCCTCATATTCCTCTGTCTGAGGCATTATCTTCTTTTCCTCTTCACTTGGCATCACTCCCTAAGGTGTGATTAATCCTTGAGTGATCACCTTAGGCCTGCTGACCTGCCCAAATGCAGAAGACACAAACCAATTCCATGAAAACGTCACCGGTATCATAATTTGTTGCGAAGTGTGAATGGTTATCATGCTTCAGTAGGCATAGTAACAACAGTGTTTTCTTAAGCCATACCTCAAGCTTGTTCCTCTGAGGCATCGACCGCAGCTCCTTCTTCTGTGCGCAAACTGCAACAACATAGGCGTGAGAATGAATTATTAGAACCACATAGCACATATGGTAGTGCAGATATAACTAAGCAAATGCATGCACACTCTACCAGCCTCCTATGGAAGAAGTGTTAAAACATGAAAAAAAAAACCTGAAGCATGTATGACGTTGTGGTTCGGCATCTAGATGCCTGTTCATTCTCTGATGTTCTTGAGAGAAGATGGACTCTCAATCTATAGGGTACAGGAGACCGTTTTAGGTATGATAAACACGCAAATCCTGAGTGATAAACAAAGTGTCAAGAAAAAAGGGATCAGATCTCTTATCAAGATCTGTTATTGTTATGCAGACTACATTTTAAGTGGTTAATGGATTGGGATAGAAATGATAAGAGTAAATCAGCAAAACGTGGTTTTACGGATATTCAAAATAAGAATATGCTGAAGACGTTGAGGATCTTGATGTCAATGAAAAGACGAGAATTAAGGAAGACGTTGAGGATCTTGATATCAATAGAAAGACGAAAATTAAGGAAGACGTTGGGGAGATTGACAAAATCGAAATTACGAGAATTACTTAAAAGGGAGACACAGCAGATTTGTTCCGTTGTAACCTTCCTTTTTGTAGTCCTTCATCCACTCCAAAAATTGTGGATCTTGTAAATGTAAGTGAGAAATGTTTTTTAGTGCTCTCATTTTTTCAAGAAATTGTGTATTATCATGATCTTGTATACCAAAAATCTTGTAAGCGATAACCTTCTTTTGTACTATATATATGTTGTTCAAAGAAATCAATATAAACAAGTTCTCTCCAGCTTTATCTTTCGCGCTTCCTCCGAATAAGTTTTCTCATGTTATCAGAGCAAAACGAGAGAGGGAAGTCGACTACTCCCTTCCGTTAACTCCAAAAAAAAAATCCAAGCTTTTGTAGAGAGGTCCTTCAGACACCTGGAATTGGATAATCTTCTACTCGACAACTAGAATCGCCTGAAGAATCAGCGCGGGCCTTCCTTTTTGCGGCCTGATACACCTTCATCTCCAGCAAATTATTCCAGAGAACAGTGGGAAAGGAAGTCAGGGAAGGGCACCTTTCTCACTGGATTCTTCCTGTACTCCGGCAGCAACCCTTATCGCAGGAATTTCTCAGGGTCGACTGAATTTCTCTGCTGTGGATGTCAGTGACGAGCCCATTGCAGATCCTCTTGAATCATCTCCAGAAATATCCTCTCGGCAGCTCCTATTCTCATCCTACAGGTTCAGCTAGACAGCAGGTCCTCTCAACCCTTCACTGAGTCACAAACTCAGGCGGTCATATTTGCTTCTGTTCAAAGGCTTTGGTTTCTTCTCTGATTTAAGATGGCGAAAGAGCCTCTCCAGCGGGGAAAGAGGAAGGAAACATAATTTGGGTATATTAGGGAGGAAACAGAATCATCTACACCGACTTGTCATATGAGTATATATTCGCTTTGCAATGGGAGGAAAATTTAATATTACTCACATAGTTGATTTCTTGAAGAACAATTCCTCCCTCTTCTAATTCCAATTCAACCTTGGATTTTGGATTGAAATCCAATGCTACCTGCACACAGATTCTGAAAGCCCCATCTTGACATCAATGAGTATGGATGTCATCTTCCATCGGTTCTCCCTATGCGCTCTGTTAATAGCTTGGAAAGTGCATCGATTCCATCAAAATACTGGCAAATGAGGAACCCCTAATCCAGATTGGTACTCCCATATTCTGCTCAATCGATAAGGAGCATCTTGGATCCCATCTGCTGGCAACCATGATCTTCCGCGCAGTTTCCATTCTCCCCTTCTAAAAGCTACCCTGAGTTCGTCCTCACTGTGAACCCTTCCAAACCAGTCATTTCTTTGCTAGTTTTCATTCCATCCAAACTCCTGAAAATTGGTTTTTTAATGGAGGAGAAGGAATCAAACCTGATGAGGAGTCATGGTTCTCCCCTTCAATTCTTTTTGTTATCAATTGAAATCTCCTGCTCTATCTACTTGTCATCCACGAGCTGGTTCTCTTCAAGTTACTCCGCAATTGCTGGTCTCCTGTAAATCAATCTCTGCATTCCAATCATTCTGGGTCTAATGTTCCTTTTCAACTTCCATCTGCCTATGGAGAAACCAAAATTGTTATCCCCCAATTCTGGTTCTGCTTTTGATCTGGTCTCTCCTTTGTTAATTCCTTATCTCTCCTGACATCATGATAATCTTCAATTCCTTCCACCCATCTTTCTTTGCCACACCCTCTTGAGAAGAAACCACCAATTGATCAACTCTACACCGACTTGTAATGTGAGTATATATTCGTTTTGCAATGGGAGGAAAATTTAATGTTATTCACATAGTTGATTTCTTGAAGAACAATTCCTTCCTCTTCTAATTCCAATTCAATCACGGATTTTGGATTGAAATCCAATGCTACCTGAACACAGATTCTGCAGCCCCATTCTTGACATCGATTGAGTAGGGATGTCATCTTCCATTGGTTCTCCCCATAGTTCTCTGGCAATAGATTGGAAAGTGCATCGATTCCATAAAATTACTGGCAAATTAGGAACCCTAATCCAGATTGGCACTTCCATATTCTCCTCAATCTATAAGAAGCATCTTGGATCCCATCTGCTGCCAAACATCACTCTTCCACCCAGTTCCATTCTACTCTATGGAAATTTAACAGTTCAACCAAGTATTTGGTTAAGCATACTACCTAATTTAGAAATGGTTTCACAGTTATGCTGGAACTTTTGAATTCATGAAAGAACTTGGAAATTAATTTGAGGCAAGTAATCACCACCAAATTTCTCAAAACAGAAATGAAAGAAATGCTATGTGTCATTTGATTGTGTTACTTGTTAGTCAAAAGCATAATTTATGTTGCACGAACAGCTTGCTGGGATTAGGCCCCCTACATTTGTTAAGCAAAATCAATCTGTGCAATGGAGAAAGATCAGCAGAGCTGCAATTAATGCTGACATACACAGTGATGTTCGCCAAGAGTTGACTCAACCCTTCAAAAGCACACAAAAGGAAGCAAACTAAAACCCACAGATACATGTTAGCAGTTAAAATGCACAAAAAGAGAGCTTAATTTCTACGTAAGACTCAAGAAGCCAAAAGGCATATATTTGACATTCATTTCTTTGGCGACTTATAGCATAACCAGTACTCAAATATTTAATTTACAAGAAAAATAAGATCAAAATCACACAATTGATCCACTTGTAGGGCTGTATTCGGGTGGAGTCAAAATTGAGCTCGTTCAGCTTGGCTCAAGCACAAGTTTAGCTATACAAGGTCAGCTTGAACTCCATTTGATAGACCAAGCCACAGCTCGAGCATGACTCTTTTAAGTTCGTTTCCATTTGACCGATTTCTTTTTTTGGTTTGAAGTTTGAAAAAATTCAAAAGAATGCCTAGATAAATGGTTTACTCAAGTTCAATCAAATCAATTTTGTGAAACTCGAACTTGACTTGTTTACAATCGCGAGTTTTGAGTTAACATTGAGCTTAACAGAGCAAATTCGAGTTGAGCTTGGGTTGGCTCAACTCGTTTTACAGCTCTATCCACATCAGACACACAATTGGACTCGTCCCATGTTTATAATGGTGAAACATGTCAGTTGGAGTGGGGAAGCTTCAACCTAAGGATGTCAATATGTCTCATTTGAATTGAATGTCCAAGCCAATTGCTCCAAAAACATTTGGATGAGAAAAGAAATTTACTAATCAACTAAAAAATCACAGGATTTGAAATTAAGAAATGACATCCGATCAGATTTAGATTCATATATGCATAAATATACAAACGGATTCAGATATTCAGTCGAATTCAGTGCAGATTCAAATATACAAAAATATCCGATCAGATCCAGATGGGACTTAGGTTTAAATAAAAATTCTATATTCAATGCTCCTACAGTTTGTAAATCAGCCAGACTCAGTTCAAAATATGGATTCAGATTCAAATTCATATATGAATATAAAAATAGGATTCGGGTTGGATTTTGATTGTGACATCTGATTTCAGATTCAGATTAGGATGAAAAAGATGGATTTAGATCAGATTCAAATTATGAAATCTGATTTTGGATTCAGTTTTGGATGAGGAAAAAAAATCAGATTCAGATTGTGGAATCTGATTTCGGATTCAAATTTGGATATAACTTTTTTTAAATTCGTATCCAAACTCGAACCTGAGTATATATGTATCCATCATCATCACCAACAGCTCATTCCAAGCAGCAGGTCTTTCAGTTGCAGTACCATTGCTTTCTTTGACAAGATGGCCATCAATGACGTCTGAGATTGGAACGAGAAGTGCTTCGGCCCCACTTGCCTTCCTTCTTTTTCTGTCTAAAGCAATGTTCTTTGCAAGTGGGGATGTCAATGGATTGGACTTAAATTGGGTATACTCTTCACCATATCCTTTTCTTTAGGTATTCACATACTGGTATTCAAATTCAGATTTTAATAGAATGAGAGATATCAAGTCTGAATCAGATCTGGTTTCACAATCCGAATCTGAATTTTGAACTGTATCTAGAAGATTTTCAAAAGGTAAGAGCATTGGATATGAGTAATTACTTAAAACTAAATCAGATCTGAATCCATATCTGATCTGATACTTATATATGTCAGAATCTGAATCCGAATCCACTCGGGTTATTTTTTAAATCCGAAGTGATCTATTTCTTAATCACAGATTAATTTTTTTCCCATATCTGTTCTTTCCTTTTTTTTTTTTTTTGGAATGGTTCAATTGGACATGTGATCAAGATGGAAAATGACATTTAAGTCTACCCATCTGACCAAGTGATGAGACAGCTCCAATTCTTTTGCTTACGTTACATGGAAAGGCACGATTTCTAGATAAAGGTAGAAAGTGAAACAGAACATATCATTAAGTGACAAATTTCAATGATTTTGCAAAAATTGTCAAAAACAATAAAGGAATATAGAAAAGGTATTCGAAAAAGGCAGGAAGGCGGTGGTGGACTCAAAAGAGGAGTTCAATTGTGTGCGCCGGCCAGTGCATGCAAAAATCATATGCCAAAAGAAAAAGAAAAAAGGGGCATCTTTGAAATTAGAGAGAGAGTTCAGGGATCCATTAGAGCCACAAAGATGGGTAACCTTCACTGTTGTGGGTCACACCAGCATTGGGATTGATAACTGTGTCCACCATAACTTTGAATTCCTCTGACTGAGGCATTATCTTCTTTTCCTCTTCGCTTGACACCACTTCCTGAGGTGTGCTTAATCCTTGAGCGCTCACTCTAGGCCTGCTGACCTGCTCAAATGCAGAAGACACAAATCAATTCCTTGAAAACATCACCAGTTTCATAATTTGTCACGAAGTGTGAATGGTTATCATGCTTCAGTAGGCCTAGTGACAGCAGTGTTTTCTTAAGCCGTACTTCGGGCTTTTCCTCTGAGGCACCGGCAGCAGCTCCTGCTTCCGTGTGCAAACTGCAACCGCATAGGTGTGAGAATGAGCTATTAGAACCACATATCACATATGCTAGTGCAGATATAACTAAGCAAATGCATGCACACACTACCAGTCTCCTACGAAAGAAGTGTTAAAACATGAAAAAAAAAACAACTTACGTTGTTTGGTTCGGCATTTTGCTGCCTGCATTCACGGGAAAGGGAGCTTTCTCATTATTCATTCTCTGATGTTCTTGGGAGAAGATGGACTCTCAATATATAGAGTAGAGGCCAGACTATTTTGTGTAAGATATCACCCAGAATCCTACGTGATAAGTAAAGTGTCAAGAAAAAAGGATCAGATCTCTTATCAAGATCTGTTATTGTTATGTAGACTACATTTTCGGTGGTTAATGGATTGCAAAATAAATTGTGTAATATCATGATCTTGTATACAAAAATCTTGTAAGGGATAACCTTTTTTGTACATATATATTTTGCTCAAAGGAATCAATAAATACAAGTTCTCTCCAGCTTTATCTTTCACCCTTCCTCTGTTTTCTTCTCTAAGTTTTCTCATGGTATCAGAGCAAAACGAGGGAGGGAAATCAACTCCTCCCTTCCATTACCTCCAAAAAATTCAAGCTTTTTTAGAGAGGTTCTTAGACACCTGGAATTGGAATAATCTTCTGCTCGATAGCTAGAAGCACCTGAAGAATCATCGCCGTCCTTCCTCTCTGCCACCTGATACACCTTCGTCTCCAGCAAATTATTTCAAAGAATGGCTGGAAAGGAAGTCAGGGAAGGGCGCCTTTCTCTCTGGATTCTTCCTGTTGTTGTTAGCAGATCTTGATAAAATTACATGATAATACACTAGCTTGGAGTGTATTACCAAAGTGCGACATGGCAGGTCGCACTTTTCAACCTGCCATGTCGTAATCACAGGTTCTTTTGGCAATCCATAGTGAAAAAGAGGCAGGCCCGTATCAAGAGAACTGAAAATATGAGGACCGTATTTAGAATTTCTAGAAGAATCAAGCCCCTAAATACCATTTTTTCCACAACAGATCCGTTCTTTTCGTCTCTCCAATTTACTGCTTCACATGGAGTTATGGTCCTATTCACTACCTTACTCTGTTTGAATTAATATGAAAAAATGAAGATGTGTTCTCTTTTTTTTTAGAAAAAGAAAAATCTGTCAGTTCTGATCTCTGTGTATAATATTCAAGTTCGTTATAATAAAATAGTCATTTTCATTTTGGCTTTTCAGCTTTTCAGGGATGAGAATGATATCTACGCGATACTTTGTAACCTAAGACAATCAATGGATTATCCTGATTGAGTATAAACCCCAAGGGTTACCAAAAATATATCTTTTTCTGGTTTTTTTTTTGGCTCCCAAATTCAACTTTCTTTTTAGAAGCCAAAAAAAATGGAAATTTATCTATTTCAGCATAAACAGAATTTTAGACCAATTAAAATTGACGAGACATTCACCATATAATAGCAAGAGGAAGAAAGTCGTGTGCACCAGCAGCTTAAAGAAACAAATTGAAATATTCAATGTGCCTTTATGTAATTTCTTCCAAATTGTAATTGGAAAGCAACCTTTAGCTTTTTTAGAGATAGAAATTGGGTATTATCATGATCTTGTATACCAAAAATCTTGTAAGCGATAACCATTTTTTGTATTATATATATATATATATATATATATATATATATATATATGTTGCTTAAAGGAATCAATAAAAACAAGTTCTCTCCAGCTTTATCTTTCACCCTTCCTCTGTTTTCTTCTCTAAGTTTTCTCACAAAGCAACAAGATCTTGATGGGCAAGGGAACAATGAAATAAGGCAACTATGAGAAAGGCAGCTGTAGATAAACTTTTCCAACGAAAAGTGAGGTAATGGAGACATCCCTGTGATTGTACCTAGGAACTTGTGAGGAGTATGACTCATTCTTGGAAGTCTTGTAGTTTAGTCGCTTATGATGGCTGTGAAGGGTAAAACCTATAGATTGGACTTGAACCATGGCTTCCATGCACACTGTGAGAATTTGGAAGGTCTCCGTTCATAAAAGGTTTCTTAAACATTGAGGAGAAAAGACCAAAAATTTACAAAAAGATGGTATCTAAAACTTGCTTAGATTCCTAACTTAGTCAGACTCTCATACGAGCCAAGATTGGAAGGTTGCGTTGGATTTACAGTGCAAATTTTGATTCCCATTCTACCATCTTTTCTGGGTATTTGGGATTTTCCTAAGAAAACAATAAGATGGTGGTGGGACAACATATAATTTCTGATGGTGGTGGGAGAAACATATAATTTTGATGGTGGTGGGACAAACATATAATTTCTGAGCAGCAGCATCTTTAAACGAATTCCCATTCCTACTGTTTGTTTTGGCTTTTAGATTCACATTCAGTCATGCCAGTGGAAACTTTATTTAAAGAAAACGGATCGAAAAGTCAGAATTTGAGACCCAAACCTTGAAATGTTCAAATTTTTTACTGTAAATTTCACGGAAAACATGAATTTCATTGCTCCAGACAATCAGAATCCTAATTTTTGACCTCAGCTGTTATTTTGGTTATGAACACGACAGCTCTTTCAAACCTTAATTTAATGTTCAAACTTGGGTGAACTTGGGCCCAATTATATGGAGTAGCCCCATGAGATCGCCTCATAGTCAATCAAAAATATGTTAACCATAATATTAAGTGTTTTATGAAAGGAAAAAAAATCTAGCTCCCCCCTGATTGCAGAAGATAAAAAATCCCACAAAAATGAAAAAAGAACAATCAAGTCATGGGCTTGGTGCTGGGTGTGCAGGGCACCATTAATCTCTCCATCTGAATATCCGTGTAAGTTGTGGCCCCTTGTTTTGCATTACCTCTGTTCTAATTTTCTTTCCCCTGTTGTTATCCGAGCCAAGGACACCCTTTGGATCATGTCACCTATGCTATGGAAAAGTGCAGCATGTCTTGAGTTTGACACGCAAGTTCGAGTTAGCCAGTATTTAACTGCTCATTTCTAGCATAGGCAGCATATCTTGGTGGCTAAAAATATGGAATTGAATAAAAATTCTTACCATTAAAAAGTCATGTTTTTTTCCTTTGCATCCTTGTATTGCCGAATGCATTGGAAGAAGCGGCATATATATGGAAGAACCAGCACCAAAGGAATTACAACAGAACGACTACAAAGAAGCAGCACCAAAGGAATTGCAACAGAATGACTACCACAAACAAAATAAGCTTCAAACCAAACCATGCAATTGTTGCGACCTGGAACCAAAATTTTCAACAAATTAGCCAATATAAATAAATGAACATATTATGAATGAACAAATTGTACATATATCATAAATTCTTCGTACAGGTTAAGTTGATCTTTTACATACAAGAACTTGCAAGAAAGATGAAGAAGTCTTCCAAAATAAAGGCACTGCTTTCTGTCAATAAATATGAACCTTACGGCCTTGTAGATAATAATAAGAATCATAGTCGGGTACTAAGCTGAGCAGTACTACTTCGTGGCTACCCTTTAAATGCATTTTGAAATATTTTGATGCCCACTCCGAAGAAGTGCCACGCCAACCCAGACTTTCACTTGGAGTGACCAAATGCATTTCAAAAATATTTTTGTATACCCACTCAAACGTGCTCTTGTTCACAATTACAAGATTGGTTTGATTCAATAAGAAAGAAGATGAAATGGTTGTAAAAGATACTTTCAAACTTTTTATTTACTTCATCAAATTGAATACAAGAGAACAAGAACATAGGTCAGATGATTTTCTTTTTAAACAATTTGAGAAGTTTTTTGCTACCTGAAAGTTTAAGTATCCTTTATAATTATTTCTTTTCAATAACAAACTGCACTCTGTTGCTCCAAAGAAGAAAATAAAGAAAAAAAAAGCAGTAAAACGATGAAAAAAAAAATAAGTGATCATGGAGCGAGCTTTTTATATTAAACGAGCTTTTTATATTAAAAAGTTAATTCCTCCATTCATGCTTCCCCTCTTTCCTAGAAGCACCCCAACTTACAATTTTCAGAATTCTATTTAAAAAAAATAAATTCATAAAAAAATCTAATACTGCTGTTTTGGCAACGTCAAAATCAAGTGTGAATGTCATGTTTCGCAGCAGATCTTTAATTCAATGTACCAAAAGTTTGGATGGGATAGCACAATATCCATTTACATTGTGGCCAATGGATGGCTGGTCATAACCCCCTTAAAACATGCCTTAAGCTAATACAAACTAATGTATGTATAATTTGTCCTCATTAAGCATCTATTAGTCATTTTTATCAAGTTAAAACAAGCTTAAGTTAGTAACAACTTAGAGCTATTGGAAACATATATTTTTTTTAAGTAGTGGTGCAAACATTAATTGTGTTTTATGACAATGTGAAAATGGTTTTTCATGTCACTAGTTATTCTCCAGTCTTCTGAAATTTCTTTTTATTTTATTATGTTTTGTTTTTCTACCGAAGACGACGTTCCAATTCCAGTGACCTTTGAGCTCAGCTGCCAATAATATACATTCTAGGGGTGGACAAAACATCTCATAATAAATTTTGACTCAAGTTCTGATGATGATTTATCTCTTCAGAGAACCTGGACACGCTTTTCTCATGTCTTTTTTGTCTTAACACTGTTTGAAAACCCAGCCTCATTTTCCACTGGACAATTCATTCAAGACAAGTTATCCAGTGAAACTCATTTGGGACAGTTTCCACCTACAATGTCATTATGTAATGACTCATGGCCGGAGCCTAACTAGAATTTAGCAATATTGAAGTCTATTTGAGTAAAAAATTCTGTAGCTCTATTATGTAGGCTAAATTCCAGTTTTTTTTTCTATGTTGCAACGTAAATTGAATGGACTTCCATTGGATTAGAAATTACTCGTGCTTAAAATCAGATATATCCCAATTAATATAATTACAAACAGTGGTATAAATTTTTTCAAAGGGCAAAACTAGCATAGCATAAATGGTCGGGCTTGAGGCATATGGAGATGCATGTCTCTAGTCAATTCCCAAGTGGTGGAGTATGGTATATAAGTTGAAGGGAGCAGTGGTACTACTAATGTACGTATCTGAAAGCCCTATAGACTTGGGGAACGAGGGGTCTTAATGCTTCTTCTGTTTTGAGTGGTGAGTTATTGACTTTGAAAGGGTAACAATAACTCGTTCAAGTTTAAATAAAGTAACTGCATGTATTACATAAAATGCTGTTAACAAAGAAATTTAAACTTGTGCTTTTAGTGCACTAAAGTTAGATGGATTAGAGTTCCATAAGTTTTTGGTTTCAGGTTCGCTTCGAATTTGAACTCAGAATCGATGACAGATTTGAATCCAAATCACTAATTAGTTATGATTTAAGTATCGTATGTGACAGGATTTGGAGACTACCCGATATCCGACTCGAATCGGCATCCCATAGGAGGCATTTATTTGGCCGTGGATCTGAGATCCCCTCGGATCTCAAATCTTTTTTCTATATGACCACTGTTCAAACAAACAGTGGATTCCACGTGAGTGAAAAATATGGATCTTAAATCCAGGTTTCTCCCTAAAAACTTAGTTTTGAGGTCGGACGGAAGGAGGTCTCAAATCAAATCTACTGTTTTCACGGAAAGAGATTGGGTCCTCTTCGAATATCTCGACCCAAAAAATGGACTGGACTCGGACGTGGATCCGATCACTGGTGAGATCATCCAGTACCAATGATTGGATCATCCATGGTTTAACCTTCAAATCGGGTTCTGTGTAGGAAAAAGAAGGATAAAGTTCCACTTGGACCGCTTCGTCGAGTGGTAGCCATGCCAGCTTAACACATTGGATAATGGGCCCACCTCAACTTGGGAGATCTACAAATTCCTCGTTCGTCATGGCGCATGGCTGGTCTTGGTGGACAGAGGAAAAAATCCAAAGAAAAGGAAGAAGGGAGGATACATGAAAATGTTGCTTTGTTAGTGCCATATGAGTGCCATGAACCGATTTGGGCTGATTCTCGTAAAACTAACATCGATCATCTGATCTTCTGTATTCCGGCAGCAACCCCTATCGCCGGAATTTCTCAGGCTCGACTGAATTTCTCTGCTGCGGATGTCAGTGAGAGCCCATTGCAGATCCTCACGAATCATCTCCAGAAATCTCCTCTCGGCAGCTCCTGTTCTCAGCCTACAGGTTCAGCTCGACAGCAGGTTCTCTCAACCCTTCACTGAGTCACAAACTCAGGCAGTCATATTTCCTTCTATTCAAAGGCCATGGTTTCTTCTCTGATTTAAGATGGCAAAAGAGCTTCTCCAACGGAGAAAAGAGAGAGGAAACAGAATTTGGGGCTGTCGGACTAATGAGGTGGTTTTCATTGTTTCTCTGTATGGGTGCGCTTTGAACTATTTCTCTGTTTTCTCTGAGGAGAGCTTGACGGTAATATTCTGAGATCCCTGGATTTTCTGCCCCTTGAACATGAGCATCAAAGCAGAAATTCGCGAAGCCTGCTCTTTTGCGTCGAACGAACACCACCGAGTTGGGATTTATCAAAGATCTTCATTCACTCCTCTCTATTTCGCTCTCGGCCTGCAACTATGGCTTCTCTATTTTCTGAAGGTTAGTTTTTTTCTCTTTCTCGGTTCAAGAGATTTGAGTTTCGGAAGTCATGGAGTCAATACTTGGAGCAGAAAAGGAGAAGGAAGACGTCTGCTGCTGCCAAGGGAGACCTGCTGCTTGGCCTGCTTGCCGAAGGAAAGGCGGAAGTGAACCCTCATCCCCTCGTATATCTCTGCCTCCTCTCCCTCCATGGTCATGTCTCCGGATCGATCTTTGCACGACGACAGGAAGAGACGCAAGTGATCGTTTTTTGCAGAAGCCCAGCTGACCATTGTCTTGCCTCTCTAAGAACAATAAGAAGGAACTATGGCAGACCAAGAAACAAATAATGGTGACATCAGTAATTCAGAAAATTCTCAGGTGATGACTGATTCCATCTTTTTACATCATTCTGATAATCCCGAAAGGTGTTGGTATCTCAAGCAATTAACGGTGACAATTTTGCCATTTGGAGTAAGCCATGATAATGGCATTGTCAGCAAAAATAAATTAGGGTTGGTAGATGGATTTATCAAAGAGCCAAAAGAAGGAGATAAGAATCGTGCCTCATGGGTTAGATGCAATAATATGATTCTTTCATGGATTTTAAATTCTATTAGCAAAGAAATTGCTGCTAGTATTGCTTATGCTACTTCTGCTGAAGATGTATGGAAAGATTTAAAAAACAGGTTTACTCAGAGTTTAGCACCAAGGATATATCAACTGCAGTTCTATATGTCGACTTCAACAAGAGACTCTATCAGTTACTATGTACTACACAAACACTAAGGCGTCATGGGATGAACTTAACTCTTATTCTCCCATACCGTCTTGTGCATCTGGTGCTATGAGAATTTACTCAGATCATATTCAAAGAGAAAGAGTAATCCAATTCTTGATGGGGCTAAATGACTCATAGGGAGCAATTGTGGTCAAATCTTACTACTTGATCCCTTGCCCAACAGTAACAAAGTTTATGCTTTAGTTCTACGGGAAGAAAAACAATGTGAAGCAAGATTCACGTTGTCACATTCCTCGTCACTAGTTCAGCCTCCACTGGAACCTGGCCGAGGACATCCCTGCAGCCACAGGATCTTCATTGCCGCCGACTTCATTGTCATCGACATCAGTGCTATATAAGACGAAAATGTGCTGGTCTTGAGAGGAGATGGGCCCATGCCGTCACGGTGCCAGGTGCTCTATCTTCCCTCTTTCTTATGTGTGGTACACTCGACAGACCGGTCGTGCTTGGCTGGCAAGACAACAGAATTCCCTGCAGGGATTTGGTTCACCGAGTGCTCTTGGGATGTTAGGAGGAGAGTCCACTATAGTTGAACTGGCAAGCTTCACATGATTATAGAAATCGTAAGCTCGTCCAAATGGGACCCAAGAAGCCATGGTTATACTCTGAAAAGAAATAACCGGTGACATGTCGTTGACCATTTAACCTTCCAAGTCTGAAAACCGTATTCACTAGAACCTGCAGGTACCTTAGTTAGTACACGTGCTTTGATGTTTGCCGGTGGAAACATAAAAAATGAGCCAACAATAGCTGGGGCCAGCTAATATTCGTCAATCCCAGGTCAAACTGTAGACTATGAACATAACCTATACAACTTGCTAGCAGTTCCATTCACATGATGAGGTGAGATTTGATCTGGCAAGCTGTTACCTCTTTTTACAACCCGTTAGTGTAAATGAGCTCTTTGAACTTTAGCTTCCACAAGTTATTTTTAGTTTATCAACTTGTGCTTTTAATTAGTTTACACAAGAAGAAAATGTAGTCTCCCTTAAACACAAAAAGTGAATATAGTCTGACTCAACAGTTGGAAATTAGTGGACAATGTGTCATAACAGCAAAATAAGTGACGCAGAATTTGAAGTTATAAGTTATAAGCACAAGCAGAGTGATGGGATCAATTAGCACGTCAGCTGTGCAGCTTCTTTGCTGATCATTTGTTTGACGAGTTATGTGTGATTCTATGTCAGCAGTAACACATTATTACTGCCTTACTAATCTGCCTTAAAAATTCCTATAACAAGTGTTCCATGGATCTGGTTCATTTTTTAAGTAGATTCATAGTAGAATAAAAATGGGCCTATATTTGAAAGGATCTGCTTGTGTTCCACTAATTCATTTATTGGACTGTCAATGTGTCCTTGGTAACAACGGAATCAGTTCAAGCCAGGGTCTGGTAGCTTCAACTACCAGGCCAGCTTGGTTGGACCCATTTCTCTGCTGCTCTTTATTAAGGTTTGATGTGGAACTAATGGATTTCTTCCTTATATAGCCTCTCATCCAAATTTGGATACAACTTTTCTTAATTCGTATCCCAACTCGAATCAGAGTATATAAGTATCCGTACTGTCAAGAATATATTTTATATGAATCGGATCCATGGTCATTCGTATCCAAACTGGAATCGTATTCTAATATTTTACATTTTCATTTTCTGTATTTGGGTGGTGGCCTTTTGGTTTTGCGATAAAAGTTATTCTTAGAGGATTCAAAAGCACCACAACCATGCCCAAGAGATGGGGATGGCATCATTGTTATGAAACAAGAAAGTTTTTCTGACAAGTCATTGGGAAAAGAAATGAGCCGGGAGCAAAAATAACTAAACAACCCTATTCATTTTAGAAAAATGAAAAAGAAGTTGTTTATTTTTGTCATTTTTCAAAAGAAGAAGCTGTCATATCCTTTTAAGCCTGGCGACTACCTCCTTCATGTCTACTCTTACATTGGAGAGATATCATCTCTGAATTTGAATTCAAGATCTGGTTTCACAATCCGAATACGAATTTTGAACTGTATCTAGAAGATTTTCAAACGGTAGCATTGGATATGAGTAATTACTTAAACAAAATCTGATCTGAATCCGTATCCGATCCGATACTTATATATATCAGAATTTGAATCCGAATCCTGTCAGATGTTATTTCTTAATTCCGAAGACAATCTATTCCATAATCAGAGATTAATTTTTTTCCCATATCTGTTTTTTTTTTTTTTTGGAACGGTTCAATTGGACATGTGATCAAGATGGAAAATGACATTTAAAGTCTATCCATCTTACCAAGTGAATGACGAGGCAGTTCCAATTCTTTGCTTACGTTACATGGAAAGGCACTATCTAGATAAAGGCAGAAAGAGAGAGAGAACATATAATTAAGTGACAAATTGTCAATGATTTTGCAACATTGCCAAAAACAATAAAGGAATACAGACAATCATATGCCAAAAGAAAAAGAAAAATGGGGCATCTTTGAAATTAGAAAAAGAACTGTCTTTTTGAGCCTTTTCACTTTTTTCAATTTTTATCTGTAAAACAAATTTCTTTTTTCTATTTAAACAGAAACATATTTGTCATTAATCATACTGACACACAAAATTTTGGTGCACTAAAATACCATGTTTGCTGCAATGTGTTATTGCTTACAAGTATGAACTTG